>NC_090725.1:242704939-242851730 GCF_036898095.1 Palaemon carinicauda | reverse complement strand
ATGTACTTATGTTGTTAAATTTCGGGTGTGTTTTAAAAATCGAGTATTGCTAACTTATTTTTGTTTTACTTTTGGCTGTGATCACATCAGCTGATGTCTAGCTTCCGCGCGAATACAATAACAAAGAATTGTTTACAACCATTTCTTAACTTATTCAAACCATCTATACAGTTAATATTACATAAACACCAATGTGTTATAACCTATCATATTTATTGTTTAGTACTTTAAAACCATCCCTCTCTCTCTCTCTCTCTCTCTCTCGTCTCTCTCCTCTCTCTCTCTCTCTCTCTCTCTCTCTCATCGAACGTTATAGCGGTAACCTAATTGTTCGGTGACTTTAAAAATAGGCCTAGTAATTTCTTCTTTTACCTTTTTTGCATATGGATCCATAATTGAGGTGGGTACAAGTTGACTTATAACTGAAGTTAGGAAAAGTATTTTGGATATGGAAAGGACAATTATCTTTCGTAACGAGTTTAGGAATTATCGTAAGTTATCACTCTGTTATTAGCGGCAGTTTGCTATTGTGGATTGAACGCATAAGGAAAAAAAACGGATTTTGAGCGAAGCGAAAAAATCTATTTTTGGGTGAGATAGCCATGGCGTCCTGATGGAAGGTTCCTTTTTGGTAGCTTCCTTGGGTAAATAACTACTAAGATATTCCCAGAGAATTTAACCACAGGTTATCACAGAATTCTAACTTCTGGAGCGAGTATCCTAAAGGTTTCCCTTTTAAGACATCGTATATCAACAGGGGACGCATGTATAAACGCGCCACATAGCTATCTACACCCCGAACAGAGTTAATGCTTCGGTGTGTAAGGGTTGAGAATAGCTGGGAGCCGTTCCATAGCTAATCTCATTCGTGGCTACTACTGATACTCGAGACGTAAACAAACGGGCGCCATTGCTTAAATGACGTCACGTCCGTCTTTATCCTGAAGCCAGTTGCTTGCCCATCACCATGATACAGCAGAGCAGGGTGGGACCTAAAACTGGACGAAGTAGCAGGGAGGGTCCATCAGGACGCCATGGCTATCTCACCCAAAAATAGATTTTTCGCTTTGCTCAAAATCCATTTTTTGGGCTCAAGCCATGGCGTCCTGATGGAAGAATACCAGAGAATCAATGTATCGTGGTAGATTTTCCCCTAATAGTAAGTGCCAAGGCATTGACAAATTAGCATAGTAATCTTGGTAAAGAACCGTAGGGAAGAAGCATCCTGCCCCCCTTGGCAGTGAAGTTCCCACGGGCCATGCCGACGTCAAAGTGGTATTGAAGGGCTATTCATCCTGATAGAAGAACTTGAAGAACTTGGAGATGAAGCTGAATGTTTGGTATTTGTATAGGAACATTCTGAAAAGCAGACCAGTGGTGGTTGGGCACTGTATGTTGAGAAAGATGAATCATCTCCAGGGTATGAAGAGTAAGTATTCGTATTGGAATATTACATAATCAGAGTGAATATAAATTAAGAGTTAGTATCTTAATTTCTCCATAACCGTAAGGAAAAAGGGGATAATAAAACTATGACAGGCATGTATTTCATAGTAAGTAGGAGCTGATTGAGACGCACAGATAATAAAATAGAAATTTTATTTCACAAATGCAGAAATTAAATAAATTACAGCAATAAGTAAAGTTCATTTACAGTAATTAAAATGTACATAGTAATAAAGACTTGCTCTTGAATCTGAAAAGGAATTTCAAGTTTATTAGTAGGTACTCGTTCTCGAGGAACGCAAGTCTTCGAATAAAACACATCATGCTCAGGGCATGCGGCACTTGTGTAACAACTATGACATTTCACCTGGGATAAGAACAGTTATATAAAAGCACTAAGTGTTTTCAACATCACTATGTATCGCTCGAGGGTCAACATAGGCACCCGAAGAGTTAGAGTCCCAAGTAACTCACTGTTCTACGCAGAGTTAGGTGCAGGTTTCATAACACTACCTGCGGCTACCACAAAATGTTTGACTTCGTGCACTTGTTTCGCATAATGTTTAAAGAAAACGCGCGAGGACTTCCAGCCTGTGAAGTTCTTAAGGCTTTCAAAGTCCATACTCTGAAAGAAATTCAGAGATGATGCAACTTTCCTAGGATCATGACCAGCGGGTGTACTGTCAGGATCTGCTCTGCGAATGAAGTAGGT
Organism: Palaemon carinicauda; assembly: GCF_036898095.1. Classification (NCBI taxonomy): domain Eukaryota; kingdom Metazoa; phylum Arthropoda; class Malacostraca; order Decapoda; family Palaemonidae; genus Palaemon; species Palaemon carinicauda. The sequence continues at coordinate 242,849,572 of NC_090725.1, read as the reverse complement.
GATTTTCGCTCTTAATTGTTTCAGTGACAGGTCGCTGCCCGATGTTTCTCCTTTGAAGAGTTGGCCTCCACCAAAGTTCGAAGTTCTGCGAAGATAGACCTTGAGGCTCTCTACTGGGCATAGAGAGGCATCTTCCTTCAGGGGGCATATTCTCCAGGGGCCCCATCTTTTGGTGGGTAATTCATTTTTGGCGAGAAACGTCGGATCAGGGGAGAGGGTAACGTCTCCTGTATCGGTAAACAGGATGTGTCCGTCTTCTCTTGATAACGCCACTATTTCGCTGACTCGAGCTCCCGAAGCAAGAGCAAAGAGAAATATAACTTTCTGAGTCAGATCCTTGAGAGGGCATGAATCATTATCCAAGTTGGAGGCGAAATGGAGCACCTTGTCTAGTGACCAGGAGATCGGTTTCGGTGGGGGTGCTGGGCGTAGGCGAGCACATGCTTTCGGTAGTTTGTTGAAGATGTTGCTGGACAGATCAATTTGGAAAGCATATAGGATTGGTCTGGTCAAGGCTGATTTGCAGGTTGAAATCGTATTGGCTGCTAATCCTTGTCCATGAAGGTGAATAAAGAAGGACATGCAGAAATCAATCGTGATTTCTTTAGGATTTTTTGTCTTGACGAAGGAGACCCATTTCCTCCAGGATGATTCGTATTGCCGTCTAGTGGATTCGGTCTTGTATTCCTCTAGGAAGTCCAGACTTTTCTTCGAGATCCCAAACCTCTTCTTTGCGGCTAGGGAGAGAAAATCATGAGATGAAGGTCCTTGATTTTCGATGATGAAGCGAAGACAGTCGACTTCTGTACTTGTTGGGAGAGAACTGGGCCCGGGAGAGGGATCAGCTTGGGCTGCAGCTCCAGGACCAGGGGGTACCAGTTGCTCCGGGGCCACTTGGGAGCCACTAGGGCCGCTGTCCCTTTGAAGGTTCTCAGTTTGGAGAGGACTTTCAACAGAAGGTTGGTGAGAGGGAACAGGTAGATCTTGGACCATCTGTTCCAGTCCAGTGACATGGCATCCACTGCTTCTGCCTTGGGGTCCTCGTACGGGGCCACATACCGAGGAAGTTGATTGTTGTCGCTCGTTGCAAAGAGATCTATCTGAAGTTCTGGGACTTGGTGAGAGATGAAGGAGAATGATCTTGCGTCTAGAGACCATTCCAACTCTATCGGGTTTGTCCGCGATAGAGCATCCGCTGTCACGTTGCGGAATCCTTGTAGGTGAACTGCAGACAGGTGCCACTTCTTCTTCTCCGCCAGACGGAAGATTGGGAGAAGCACCTGATTTATCTGGGGCGATCTTGAGCCCTGGCGATTGAGACAACGAACTACCACCGAGTTGTCTAGGGTTAGACGAATGTGGATCGAGGGCGGCGGGGATAATTTCTTCAGAGTTAGAAGGACCGCCATGGCCTCCAAGATGTTTATATGGAACGTCTTGAACAGGGGAGACCAGGTGCCTTGAGCCTGTTTTTGGTGGGAGTGACCTCCCCAACCCTCCAGCGAAGCGTCCGTGTGGATGTTGAGTGATGGAGGAGGGTGTTGGAGAGGCATGGACCTTTTCAGGGCCTTTGCTTCTGACCACGGCTTTAGGAGAAGTCGAAGTCTGTTTGGAAGCCGTCTCTTGAGGTCTCTTCGAGCGATGGATGCAGAACGTCTCCAGACTCCCGCGGCATCCTTTAGCTGTGCACGAAGCACTGGGTTTGTCACTGAGGCGAACTGTAGAGAGCCTAGAACTCGTTCCTGCTGGCGTCTTGAAATTCGTTTGGATTTCAGCAGTCGCTTGACAGACCCTGCTATTTCCTTCCTTTTCTTCTGGGGGCTGGAAAGGTGGTGTGACTGAAGGTTCCATTGGATTCCCAACCACTGGAACATCTGAGCTGGAGAGAGGCGAGATTTCTTCTCGTTGATCTTGAATCCCAGGTGTTCTAGGTACTGGGTGACTTTGTTGCAAGATTTTACACAATCTTCGGGCGATGGAGCCCAGACTAGCCAGTCGTCGAGGTAGGCCATCACCTGGACGTTTCGGAGGCGGAGCTGTTGTACTATGGCGTCCGCCAGCTTTGTGAAGATCCGAGGGGCCACGTTGAGGCCGAAGGGCATGGCCCGGAAGGCGTAGCTTTTCCTTTGGAGTCGAAATCCTAGGTAGGAGGAAGCGTGATGGTTCATTGGAACGTGCCAGTAGGCGTCCGCCAGGTCTATGGAGACCGTGTAGGAACCTCGAGGCAGAAGGGTCCTTATCTGATGAAGAGTCAGCATCTTGAACTTGTCGTTCGCTATGAACTTGTTGAGGGGGGATAAGTCCAGAATGACTCTGAGTTTGTCGGAGTCTTTCTTGGGGACACAAAACAGTCTCCCTTGGAACCTGGTGGACTTTACCTTCCTTATCACCTTCTTGTTCAAGAGATCTAGGACATATTCTTCCAGAAGGGGGGTTGATTGTTGGAAGAATTGCTGGAAGGTTGGGGGTGGTTGAGTCCAACTCCAGCCTAGACCCTTCTTGACGATGCTGTGTGCCCAGGGATCGAAGGTCCAACGATCCTGGAATTGGCGGAGTCTTCCTCCCACCGGAAGCACTTCATTGCTTCTGGTGTCCCGAGGGCTTGCTGCCTCGGCCGCTAGCTCCCTTTCCTCCTCTGCCTCTGGAGGGACGGCGAGATGCGTCTCTGCTTGCACCTCTGTTCGAGCCTCTACCTTTGGGACGAAAGGTAGTTGTCTGTTGTTCGAAAGCAGGGGTGAAGACCGGTGACTGTGACAACACCGGTTGGGGGACCAATTGAAAGGTCTGTTGTGGCTGAGCTGCCACTTGGGAGGTAGCGGGTCCCGGAAACTGACGTCTTGGTTGACGTTGCTGGGGTTTCTGTTTTTGGGATTTCCTCTTAGGTTGAGGTCCTTCGTCCTGAGAGGGTTTCCTTTTTCTTGACATGCCCCACTTGTGGAGAAGGTTCCTATTCTCCGTGGCGGCTTTGTCGGTGATTTCCTTCACAAGGTCAGAAGGAAAGAGGTGTTTGCCCCAGATGTTGGAGGAAATCAGCCTCCGGGGTTCGTGTTTCACAGTGGCACCTGCGAACACGAATTCACGACAGGCTCTCCGAGCCTTTATGAAGTGGTACAAGTCCTTCATCACGGTTGTCATGTGGGATTTGGAGAGTACCATGTAGTGGTCTGGTACTCTGGTGTCACAGGCCATAATTTCAAGTTGGACTTGGTGAGACATAGATGCTGCGAGCCTCTCCTTCGTGTCTTGTTCCCGACGAAGGAGGTGATCGTTGAGCTTAGGGAGGTCTTCGTTAAACTGACGTCCGGCGACGTCAGGATCTAGCTTTCCCACGACGAAAGTGTGCTGGATATCTTTCCAGTGTCGAGCGTCAGGGGGAGTGACTATGGAGAAGGGTCTGCACTCCTCCAGTGCAGGGCAGGCTTTCCCCTCTTCCACAGCTTTAAGGCACGCAGTGAAGGCCTTTTCCAAGAATGGAAGAACCGCATTTTCAGGTGCGACATAAGTAGGGTGCTTCTTGCTCAGGGCCGGAAGCTTGGAGCAGGTAAAACCCCTACTCTTGAATGTGTTGGCTAGCATAGCCTGGGCCTTCGCGAGATCGAACACTATCTCTTCCTTGGGTTCGGTCTCTTCCTTAGAGGCGGGTTCGGAACGAAGTCGGACGTAACAGTCCGGGTAGGCCTCAAAGTTTGGGAAGAACTCCACGTCTTCCAAAGGGACCGTGCCGATCTTGTCGCTGACAAAGATCCTGCCGGTCGCGATAACCATATGCTCAGCATACCTCCACGGGTTGGCATGTGAGCAAGCAGGGAGATCCTTAACCGAAATCCTCTTCGGTTCTCTGGATCCCATCATGGACCTGATGAACTCCTGATTCTCCTTTAACCTGTCGTCCATGACGGCTCTAATCAACCGGATCATTTCTTGAGTGGAAGAAGAGGTGATCCGGGGTCGTGGAGGTAGACGGGATAGATACTTCCGTCGGTGTAGGAGTAGGAGCGGAGATGGAAGGAGGAGCGACCTCTTGCTCCGACTCGGCGTATTCCACCTGGTCTTCATCATCTTCAGCTCCTTGAGCCATAAGAGTCTTCTCTGTGTCTTCCGAGACGTCCGACATATGTTCGTCATCTTCAGAATCCAGGCGGCACTCGTGCATGGACTGAGCCATGACAACATCAGGTTCCACTGTAATTTGGACAGTGGGAATCACATCCTTGGGTACCACTGAATCAGGGGAGGCCTTAGGGAACAAGAGTGACCTCATTTCTTCAGTGGCCAAGTACGGTCCGGTGGCATTCTTCTGGAAGCCACGCACCCACTTGCGTAGCTTCTCCCGAGAAGTGTCCCTGACCTCCGCTGAGGGAGGGTTATGGAAGGCGTCAACTAGTTGAGCCTGGCAGACCGTACAATCCAGTGGGTCCCAGAATTTCAGATCCCCTTTCTTGTTAGCACAAGGGGCGTGAGTCCTGCAAGCCGTATGCCCGTAGAAGTGCGGGCGTTTCACAGCGCAGAAGTCGAAATCACACTTCATCTGCTCCTCCTGTGGAAGAAAGAGAAAATGAGTATGGGGGAGTCATAAGAATGGTTCTTAAGCTAAGTTAAGATTAATCATTAATATTAACTTAAAGAAAGGGTGTGATGCATAGAGAATGAAGTAGTAAAGAGAACATACTCCATGCATCTCGCCCGTCTGGCTACCGCAAGCATTATCCCCGGGTAATCCGAGATGGCCAAAGGCACAGGATAGTATTCCCTGAAATTCCACAGGGCAATGGAATTCCATGGAAAACCAAGGATAAGTTTTGGGACTGAGATCACTCAGTCCTTAATTTGGGGAGCTAACAGGTCCCTTAGGGTAACTGCTTCCGGCAACCAGCCGCGCTAAGATGCACGCAGCATGCTGGAATATTGAAGAATGCAAAGGGACAGCATGATTACTAATAGAACAGTACCAAGGCACTGATCTAAAGAGTGTAAACAGGCTATCTGTTTGCAGTGTAGGGCTATCAGTATACAAGTGATAGCTAGGAGAAGGGGGTGCAAGTATCCTTGACGCCTCCGGGAGGTTCCGGCAGACCTCCGGCACGCCGGAGGCCGCTCCAGCAGAGTTTCTGGCATTAGGACAGACAAAATGTAAGTCAAGAGTAAAGCCAGGGTGGCGGCCGCCGGTACAACGGCGGCACGCCGGCAGGGGAGCGGCGGCTCCGGCGGTCGGAGGATGCCGGATTGGTGACTGGGATAAGGATGGTTATAGCTGAACCCGGTTGCCGGCAGTGAATGCCGGCACACCGGTGGCCGACCGGCAAGCGGACGGTGAGGTAGGAGGAAGGAGGAAGGCCGTCGGCGGGAGCCGGCGGCGGTCGACAGTCCCCCGGCAAGCGGAGGGGCTGACGGCATGAGGGTAGGGGAGAGTCACCAAGGTAGGAGGCAGGTATCGCCGACAGTGGAGGCGGCAAGGGACCGGCACCCGGATAGAGAGAGAGACAGGGGGAGGGATGTAAGAAGTCCAGTCATGGAATCCAAACATCCCCCCCTGAGAGGGTGTACCCATGATAGAGGCAGGCTCTATCACCCAGGAGCTGGGGTCGCAGGGGACCGGGGGCAGGGTAGCCCAAGGGAGGGCTAGGGGACACCCAAGAGAGGAGAGACCTCCACATGCAGAACGCATCCAGTGGCTAACCCCATAGGACACTATGAAGGGTATATGTACCAGAGCGGACTGCACAAGGAAGCTCAAGGTAGCCCTATCACTCCACCCTAAGGAGGAGTTGTAGGACAGGGGACAGATGGGTATAGACTAACCTAAGTGTAGGCTAGGCTATACAAGAGATAGGTGGGGAGGGGAGAAGAGAAGGGTCTTCCAAGGAAGGGGTTCTGTACCAGAGCGGACACTAGGGAAAGGGAGGACACTCCCTAACCTAAGATAAGGCCGCCAGGCTGAAACGGTGCATGGGTACAGTTTCAGCAGGGGACAGAGTAACCTTCCAAAACCTAACCTAGAACAGGGCTAGAAGCCCTGAACTAGGAAGGATAGAAGACATATCGCTATGGCAGGATGGTCATAGACTATTCCTAGCCATAGAGGAAGGGCTAGCCTAACCTCACTCTCGGACGCAACCCTAAGGGGGGGTCATTCCCTTAGGGAGGACTGAGAGGCGATGAATACTCCATTAGACACTTGATCCCCTTACTCAGAAAGGAAATCAAGGCTAAACAGAGGGAGTGCCAAGGCAGGGGATGAAGGAAGCATATAGGGGTCCTACGAGGAGGTTAGGTTAGTTAGGGACACTAACTAACCTATCCCCTATATGGTCCCTGAAGGCGAAAAAACACTTGCATCACTGTCGAAAGTATTGTAAAATAATGCCACTATCTTCATAACTTAGCCTAGGATCACTAATAAAATCATGCATGAACACTTATATACAGGCGCTCTGGCCTGGGGGCTATAGTAGCCGACTGGTATGAGGTCAATCGATGACCGATAAAAAGCGTCGAAACACGATATAAAAGTTCCTAGCTATGAAGACTAAATAAACTAATGTATTCGATTAGTAAATAAGGCCGGAAGCGTTGTTGTGGCTAACTAAATAAGGCATGCATAACAACAACGACGCCATAAAATGGCGGGTCCGGTAGAGGCACAGCTCTGCCACAAAACAGCAATTATCTCGGAAAGTAATATTTACTTTACGGTCAGAGCTTAACTAAACAATACTGGAACCTTGTACTCAACTTTCCAGAAGAAGGCGAGGCTGAAGGTACCGACATTACGAAGATGCAAAGCGATAAGTAAAGCACAGGGAAAATCCGTCTAAGTAGGGCGAGCTACTGAACAAAGGATAAAGACGGACGTGACGTCATTTAAGCAATGGCGCCCGTTTGTTTACGTCTCGAGTATCAGTAGTAGCCACGAATGAGATTAGCTATGGAACGGCTCCCAGCTATTCTCAACCCTTACACACCGAAGCATTAACTCTGTTCGGGGTGTACAGTAGATAGCTATGTGGCGCGTTTATACATGCGTCCCCTGTTGATATACGATGTCTTAAAAGGGAAACCTTTAGGATACTCGCTCCAGAAGTTAGAATTCTGTGATAACCTGTGGTTAAATTCTCTGGGAATATCTTAGTAGTTATTTACCCAAGGAAGCTACCAAAAAGGAACCTTCCATCAGGACGCCATGGCTTGAGCCCAAAAAAATTTCCAGCTTTGCTACGAATTTAGGAATTTATATGGATACGGTAAGTAAAATATTTGTAATAACATAATGTTTACTAAATGTTTGTAATATCATTAGTTATGACTTAGATCATGTGTGTTTAATGCATTCGTTTGTTTATTATGATCGAAGATGGAGCGTAAACAAATGGAAGGTTTCCGTTTCAGGCGGCATCATAAAGAAAAACATTTCATAAATGGCATTCATTTCATTTATTTGAAAGTTCTAATAAAAAATAATTAGAACATTGGTAATAACAAATTCAACATATAATCTATACTTGGTAAAATTGCTGTCAATTCAAAAACACAGATGTATAAATGCTTCTGTTTCTTCGTTGTGATCAGAGATAAACGTAAACAAAACATTGGTTGTCGTTTTCTATTGTGCTTTTTAGCGTGTTTAGGAAACGCATGATATAAAATCGCCTTTATTTTGATAATTCTGGATTTTCAATCATACAACAAGCTAGTCTATAGAGTGATGGTTTTGCTATTCACCAGTTGTATTATACAATAGATATGATAAACATTAAAATTTGTCTGTATTTTGGGTTGTGTTATAACGGGAAATATATGGTGTTTACACCTATCCTGGTTGTAATTTTAACCATTTTTCAAGTTATTAGAACTTTAAAGTATATTAAATGTTTTATTTATTTACAAAAACAATTTGATATTATAAAGAAATACAGTATAGTACAAAGAAAGTATTGGAAATGGGTAGTAAACACATTTGAATAGGCAAATTGCTGGTTGCCATGGCCGCAATGGAATTATTTCTGTTAGTTGTGTGTTTCGAAATTCGCGATTTTCCATTTACACGAGGTCATTAATCGACCAAATTCTCGCATAATTCGGGACCCTACTGTATGTATGATTTTATATAGATACGGTAAATAATATTTGTAATAACATATTTTATAAAAGCTTTTACTGTAATATCATTATTCATCACTTTCATCATGCGCGTTAAATGCCTTCGTTTGTTTACTGAGCGTACTTTATGACGCCGTCGTTTCAGGCGCCGTCATAAAGAAAAACATTTCATTTAGAAGTCCTAAGAAAAATTAAGTAAAACATTGGTAATAACAAAATCAACATACTGTACTGAATAATCAATATAATCGATGCAAAAACTAACCTATACACAGATGTTTAAATGCGTTTGTTTCTTCATTATGATCAGAGAAACGTAAACAAAACATTGGTTGCCATTTTTTATCGTGCTTTTTGGCGTGTTTAGGAAACGCATGATATAAAATCGCCTTTAATATTTGTGCCTGTTTTAGTTTAGGGTACTGTAGTACATGCATTAAGTGTTCTGTACATTAAAGGGTAGTTTGTTGACAGTACTACGTACAAGGGAAGGTTTTAAAAGTCTGAATATACATGTTAAATAAATAGGTAAATATGGTGTCACTACTTCGCGGATTTTCACCTATCGCGGTCGGGTCTGGAACCTACGAGGGTTCACTGTAGTGTACATCCTAAAACAAGCTCCTGTCGTTGACTTCGACGGATGTTGTCATCAAATTTAGACTCGTAATGGTACGGGAGGAGGGGTAACCTTGATAACGGCTCCCCTTCTGTTTTTCGCCACTCTTCCCCCTCGAAACGAAAACGCTATTCGGGGTGAAGATTGCTACGTATCGTATCAAGATATACGTCCAGATATTATGCGATATCCTTAAGAGAAATTTTAAGGATATTCGCGCCAGGAGTTGGAATTCTGGAGACCTAAAGGTCAATTCTCTGGGAATATCACTGTAGCCATATATCCCTTAGAAAGCTACCAATAGGAACCTTCCATCAGGACGACATGGCCATCTCACCCAAAAATAGATTCCGTTTTTTATCTTTTCCACTTATAAATATTCACTTAAGAAATGTAATTGTACAGTAATACCTCCAGATATAAAATTTATTTGTTTCGGAGTGGTTTTCGTATAATGTGGGCAGTTTTACGTGTGAATTGCCTGAATCAAGCCCTACAAAATCACCACATTAAATTTTACAATAAAGCTATAATCACAATAAAATACAGCCAAATACATTTGAATTATTCAATACACCTAACCTAACTGTTAATACCTGTAAATGGAGTAGGTATTACAACATAATATAATGCAATCATACAGTAAATGGAAAATAATACAATACATGCAGTACAGTACTGTACAGTACAATATTGTACATATATGAAATATCCAGTAATCCATAGAGAAATCAAAATATTTGAGGGCTAGTCGTACAAATCGACTACAAATTCTCTCCTTTTTTAGTTTTTCAAACAAAGCTCCATTTTCAAAGCTTATGGCACAATGAATGTTGGGAAAGACGAATTGAAGTAATACCAGTAAAACAAAAATATATCCTGTCAACAAATAATGAATTGATAATTAATGTTAGGAAAGAAAATCCAGAAAAAGACAAAATAAGTGAGGTTTTTCAAAGATTACTATTAAAAAATATAAATTATCAGATATTCCCCACCCTCCCAAATAGGGATGAATCAAAACATAGCACACATGCTCTCAACTGCAATGTAATGAAAATAAGGAGAAAGAAAGTGGTTAGTATACATAAGAACTTACTTCCTAACTCTAGTATGATAACTTTCCAGTTAGTGAGCTATAAACTTAAACTTAACTTACAACAATAAAAAATGATGAAAAATGTTAAGATTAATCACTAAACAGTGAATCACAAACTGCCATGAAAAAAACACTACAACAAGGATGAAGTTTCTATGTGATTAAAAGATTATTTCCTAAAAAGTTTGTTGAACCTTTTCAAATCAGGGCTATTGAATGGTACCTGCTAAATGCAAAAATAAACACTCATTTGTTGTTTACTTACTGCATTAAAAAGAAATGACAAAATGGAAACTTAATCATTAATAAGCACTACCATAGCAATTCTTTCCAAATTAAAACACCTCAGCCGCAGTGAAAAAGCTGCAGATTCACGAAAAGTAAGGTATGTGATTAGGACATACCTGAGCACCCAGATGGTGCATACATAGGGAGAGTACCATCTTTAGGACATGAATATAGGCATGCCTATGATTAGTGTAGTTGTGACAGAACAAATAAAACCTATGACTCATCAAAAACACTGTCAACCTCAAACTGTGCAAAGAGAATGAAATTTGAAAAAACAAAACATAAGTATACTAAGGAATACCCAAGAGCTTTTTAACAATCCTTAAAACAAATGTATTTGTAATAAGTGTGAAACAGAATTTTCATCTCATAGAAAAAAAAAATGTCCTCAACCACTTACTGTCAACTGGAGTTCCAATAGCATTACACAAAATTAGTCCAAACTGCCCTGAGCCATCATCCGTTCGCACAGCTAAAACACAGTGATCTCCTGACGATGACATTCCCATCAAATATTTGATGTGCTTAATGAAATGCTGTTAGGGATGTAAAATAAAAATACCTTAATCTCCATACTACTTAATAAGAATACTGTATTTACAACCATCTTTATTACACATTAAGTGAAACTTTATAACATGATAAAAAGAGAACTAATGCCTGCATGTTATAATTACAATATTTCACATTCCTTACCATTCTAAAAAGGTTCTGATTTATGAAAAAAAAAATAATCATTTCATATTCACAATCATATAAAATTTCTTACCTCATTATTCCTAGTATCCCAAAATGTTACACAAGTCTCACTACGGTCAGGTTTTGTATAGGTGTACACAACGGTGTTAGCAAAGAAACACCATCTGTAGTCTGGCCTGATGTTTGCAAAATATATGAACGAATCCACTGCTAAAGCAATCCTAAGAGATCCCCCTTCCCAGGAACAAGCTGTAATCTGCTTACCAGGGACTTTGAGTGTTCGCAGATGCTAGAAAAGTATGCTCTTATCAACGGTAATCTTATAAAATACATCACCATCATTATATTCTTTTTATGTCAGACTTTCCCTTTACAAGGTAAGACACTGGTTTAATCAAACATTGAACAGTATTTTGGGGTTTTACACTAATCAATTTTTTTAAATCTTCATTCAAGTTTTTAACATACTTTTCATACTATCAATATTTTTTGAAAAAACATTTTATTCAGATATAGTAAAGTATTACCTTATTACTAATTACTAAAGTGCAACATAATTAAACTTTTACATGCTAATCCACAACTCCTTCACCCTTCTAAACACCCTGATCTATAGCAGTGTTCAGTCTTTTCCCAAGAGAGGAAGATTTCACATTAAATGAAAAATCATTTAATTTTGTTAACATACTGTATACTGATTGGAGTATACAGAATACTGATAACAGATTATATGAAAATTCAAGATTCTTTTTTTCTTAAAACAATAAAATCAAACTTCTAAAATCAAAATACAAACCTACCTCACCAAAGGGTGTGTAAAACTGGACAACATTACAGTCTTTATCTCCCATGCCATTTAACTGCAATGTACCAGCAACAGCCATAACACTGCCATTGTGGTTCCACTGGCAGGAACAAACACTCATTCCAGTATCTATTAACACTGGCACTGAAATTGAATTTCAAAGATACTGTACTGTATAGTTATTCAGTCTCAATTCAGTACAAAATAGAGTATTTATCAGGATGTAATTTAATAAAATAACCAACAAAGAACAAAATTACCCTGAAAGCAAAGTCTTGCATTAACAAATAATATATAGTAATATGCAGTCTACAATCAGCCCTAAACATTCATTGGGGTTCAGTAACAGAACTATCAGATAATCTTTAAATCTGCTAATATATGCTACTCCCTTAGTAACACTCCAAATCCACTATTTCCTTAAATAAATAAAGACAACTTTGTGCATCTTAGCCTTGACATAAGACATAAAAAAACAATTATATTCATATTTTTATAATGTCATATAGAGAAAAGTATTCACCATAGCAAAACAACAAATACAGGACAGCATATTTACATAAAAGACAAAACTCTATTATCACAGTTATATAACTGAATTTTCCAGTTAACATAGCCCTGCATGCCTAAAACTTCTCTTGACATTAATTAAAGTAGGGAGGGATGGAGTTGAACCTCGCAATAACAGACTAATAAGGGCTGTCCATTATTGCTGAATGCTGATATTCTATTTTCTCAAAAATGTGTCCTTGAGCATCAATTCAAGCAAAATCACACAAAATTATATAAGCTACAGGACTATTACATATAACGAGCACCTGGGGAAACATCAAAATGAGCATTTGAGATTAACACACTTCTGTTTTTTGCCCTAGGTTGACATAATTGAGGAATATCAACTAAATGAAACTAACAAAAACAAAGATTAAGAAAGGGTAGAATCAAAACAGACCGAATATAGCACCAGAAAACACTAATGAGTAATCTAGGTACCACAACTACTGTACTAATTTCCCTACTATCAAAATAAAAAAAAATAAAATAAAAAAAATGTATACAACATACATACATACATATACCAAATTGGGGGTAGCCGACATCAAACAAATGAAAAAAAAAGGTCACCTTTCCTCTCTACGTTTCTCCCAGTCTGACAAGGGACTCAACGAGTTCGGCTGGTACTACTAGGATACCACAGTCCACCTTCACCAGTTATCCACCACAGATGAAGCTTCATAATGCTGAATCCCCTACTGCTGCTACTTCGGCGGTCATCCAAGGCGACCAGAGGAAGCAGCAGGGCCTACCGGAACTGCGTCACAATCACTCACCATTCATTCCTATTTCTAGAACGCTCTCTTGCCTCTCTCACATCTATCCTCCTATCACCCAGAGCTTTCTTCACTCCATCCATCCACCCAAATCTTGACCTTCCTTTTGTACTTCTCCCATCAACTCTTGCATTCATCACCTTCTTTACCAAACAGCCATTTTCCATTCTTTCAACATAGCTCAACCATCTCAACACATTCATATCCACGCTAGCTGCTAACTCATTTCTTACACCCATTCTCACCCTCACTACTTTGTTCCTAACCCCATCTACTCGAGATACACCAGCTATACTCCTTAGACACTTCATCTCAAACACATTTAATTTCTGTCTTTCCGTCACTTTCATTTCCCACAGCTCCGATCCATACATCACAGTTGGTACAATCACTTTCTCATACAGAACTCTCTTTACATTCATGCCCAACCCTCTATTCTTTACCACTCCCTTCACTGCCCCAAGACTTTGCATCCTTCATTCACTCTCTGACGTGCATCTGCTTCCACACCACCATTTGCGGCAACAACTGATCCACCTCCTCGAGTAACTCTCCATTCAACCTCTCACCACCTTCCCCTCTCGTACATCTCTTAACCTTACTCTTACACACATTAACTCTCAACTTCCTTCTCTCACATACCCTTCCAAATTCTGTCACTAATCAGCCAAGCTTCTCTTCCGCGTCTGCAACCAGTACGTTATCATACGCAAACAACAACTGATTTACCTCCCATTTATGATCATTCTCGTCTACCAGTTTCAATCCTCGTCCAAGCACTCGAGCATTCACCTCTCTCACCACCCCATCAACATACAAGTTAAACATCCATGGTGAAATCACACATCCCTATCTCAGCCCCACTCTCACCAGAAACCAATCGCTCACTTCATTTCCTATCCTAACACAAGCTTTACTACCTTTGTAGAAACTTTTCACTGCTTGCAACAACCTTCCACCAATTCCATATAACCTCATCACATTCCACATCGCTTCCCTATCAACTCTATCATACGCTTTCTCCAGATCCATAAATGCAGCATACACCTCCTTACCTTTTGCTAAATATTTCTTGCATATCTGCCTAACTGTAAAAATCTGATTCATACATCCCCTACCTCTTCTAAAACCACCCTGTACTTCTAAGATTGCATTCTCTTTTTTATCCTTAATCCGGTTAATCAGTACTCTACCATACACTTTTCCAACCACACATAACAAACTAATACCCTTTGAATTACAACACTCATGCACATCTCCCTTACCCTTATATAGTGGTATAATATGTGCACAAACCCAATCTACTGGTATCATTGACAACACAAAACACATTAAACAACCTCACCAACCATTCAAGTACAGTCACACCCCCTTCCTTCAACATCTCAGCTCTCACACCATCCATACCAGGTGCTTTTCCTACTCTCGTTTCATCTAGTGCTCTCCTCACTCCCTCTCTTGTAATCTCTCTCTCATTCTCATTTCCCATCACTGGCACCTCAACACCTGCAACAGCAATTATATCTGCCTCCCTATTATCCTCAACATTCAGCAAACTTTCAAAATATTCCGCCCACCTTTTCCTTGCCTCCTCTCCTTTTAACAACCTTCAATTTCCATCTTTCGCTGTCTCTTCAATTCTCGAACAGCCTTCCTTACTCTCTTCACTTCTCTCCAAAACTACTTCTTATTCTCTTCATATGAACGACCCAATCCCTGACCCCACCTCAGGTCAGCCGCCCTCTTTGCCTCACTTACCTTACGCTTTACTTTACATTCTTCTCTCTATATCTTTCATACTTCCCTACACTATTACTCCGCAGTCATTCTTCAAAGGCCCTCTTTTACTCTTCCACTTTTTCACTTTCACTCCTTCATTCCACCATTCACTGCCCTTTCTCATGATGCCTCCAACAAACTTCTTGCCAGACACATTACTTGCAATCCCAACAAAATTTTCTTTTACTAACTTCCACTCCTATTCTAAATTACCAGTTTCTCTTACTTTCACACTGTCATATGCCATTTTCAACCTTTCTTGATATTCACTTTTTACCTCCACTTTTATTAACTCTTCAACCCTTACTAGCTCCCTTTTACATCCCCCCACTCTATTACCCCACTCTTGCTACAACTAATTTTCCTTCCACCAAAAAATTATCAAGACATGCCGTTTGCCATACCCCTAACATGTGCACGTCTTTCAATCTTCCAAACATTCTTTTAGTTACCAACACACAATCCATTAACACCCTTTCTACCACTCTTCCATTTGCCACTCTTAGCAATGTATACTTGTTTTTATCTTTCTTTTTGAAAAAGCTACATCTTATACCCATCTCTTGCTCAACAAACATAATTACCAGTCTCTCACCACTCTCATTTTCACCTAGTACGCCATACTTCCCAATGACACCTTCTATCTCTCCAGCGCTCACTCTAGCATTTAAGTCACCCATCACAACTACATAATTCCTTTTACCCAGTCCTTCTACACACCTAGTTAATTCATTCCACAACTCATTCCGCTCTTCTTCACTTTTCTCACAACCTGGCCCATGCGCACTAACAAAAGCCCAACATTCCCTACCCAACCTAACCCTTACCCACATTAACCTAGATGATATCTCCTTCCATTCCACTACTTTACTTGTTAGACATTCACTCAGCAACAAAGCCACACTCTCTCTTGCTCTTCCCCTTTCAATCCCAGACACTCTACCAGTCACTTCACCAAATATCACTTCACCCTCCCTTTTTATCTTTGTCTCACACAAAGCCAATATATCTATCCTTCTATTCCTAACCATACTTACAATCTCACATATTTTACTCTCTATCGTACTACATCCACGCACATTCAGACCCCAAAACTAGTTTGCGGGGAAGAGTCACTCTTCCTCCACCTCAACCTCTTCGATGTCTCACAGGAGTAAATAATACAAGAAAGGGGGTTCCCAGCCCCCTCGTCCCATCCCTTTTAGTCGCCTCTTATGAAACGCAGGGATACGTTGGCGCTATTCTAATTGTTTTTATGCTCCCGCGGCCACATGGGGCAAGAATACTATATTTGTAAATAAATAAGTAAATAAATGTAAATAATGTACCATATATATCTACATATAAGATGACCTTTAGATTAGAAGAGGTCAAAAATTAAGACAATTTTTTATTATTTTGCTATATTACACTACCCAGTGTATATGATCGGTTTTGGTGATCTAAAAACGTTATTCCAAATTTTGTTTTATTTACTGTATCCTTAGAAATCAAAAACATAAAATAAAGCCAATTCCATAACATGTTTTTTCTACATACAACACCGAAACGGGAAACTATTTTGTTTATGTTTCATGGCCAATCACACCAACAAAAGCATTTACGCATCAAATGAATAACTAACGATACTAATAGCTTTTGGTAAATTGTATGAAAACTGTTTTATTATTATAAGATGGTTTGTATGAGTTTGGAAATTATATTACAATAACTTTTCATTATATGTGCACATATCCTTGATAGTAGTAGCTTGAATCAGCCAACGATGTTTACATCTTCTCAGTTGGACTCATATATGTAATTTTCAAACTTATTCAAAAGATTTCATAATAAATATTGCCCAAATACCAACATGTTATACACTACCACAGTTTTCGTGCAGTTTACTAAAAGCTATTAGTGCCATTAATTATCAATTGGATGTGTAAATGCATTCATTTGTTTGTTCGTTCATTGTGTTTCGAGAAGAGAGTCAGCAAAATCTTGGTTGTCATTTTAGGTGTCATATGCAGAAGAAACATGATAAAGAAATAGCATCTTTTGTTTATTTGAAATGCAAACAAAACATTTGTTATAACATCAACTTTATATATTTTAAAATAATATTTATTATTTATATGTGAGCATATCCTTCAAAGTGGTAGCTTGAATCCACTGATGACACAATCATCTGAGTGTTTATATTTTCTCAGATGGTCTTTTAAAGAAAAAAACAGTGAAGTCTCCCAACTGGAAATGGAAATGTGCTGCTCACCCTGCATCCTCACTAGCTGGATAACCACATGTTATCCAACTTCAATGACTGACTTCAGCACGCGCTGAATCAATCTTCCTAATTAAAGGATAAGGGTTTGTATGACATGTAAGACCAAATAAAGCTTCCATGTACCCAATCACATCCAGAAAACCTTTGCTGCTCATTCATGCATTTAATCAATTCAACTTTTCACACAGTTCACGATGCTACAATGGAATAATTATTCAAGTTCAGGTTTAACAAACTTAGGAAAGAGCAACAAAAAGAACATCTAATATTGATGGCAGCTGAATGAAGAGTGCTAAGTGTCAGACTTGCGGGCAGTTTGAATCTCAATTACCATACCTTATTCACATAATGTGGGAACACTCCTCAATAATAGATGATGGTCAGTAATATATTTTCTTATGATTAAATGCAATTGACAGTGATTTATACCCTGAAATAAAAGTGGGGGATTATGTTCCAACATATGAACTTCATTACATCAAAGCTCAAAGTCTTTTTATATTTAAACTGTTTTCAATTTAAGTAGAACATCCAGCTTCTACATACTGACTCATGATGCTTAATCTTGAAAATAACTAACAATAATGAAGTGTGCAGACCAGGTACAGGATTTACTGTATTAGGTTACACAGCTATCACAGTTTTACCATCAGATTTAAAGAAATTACTTGAACAGGATCATATCCAAATAACCCAATACCATACAAATATGATCTAATTTCAAGTATATACTAAAACAAGCTGTAACTTACTATCATCACTTTCATTACGCATTATCTGCATTCTTCCATTGTCGTAACATATAGTTAAGGTGGGACAATCTGGTTCAACATGACCATTGCTTCCATTATACCATGTAAGTCCAACTATAGTTGCTCCAAGACCCATGCTACCCAGGCACTGGATGTTCAGACGACTCTAGCAAGGACAACATTTTCATATTAATTAAACTTGATAACTATACACAAACTGCATGTCACACATTATAAAATATTAAAAACAACTTGTACTTGGAAGAATAAACAGAATTCAAATCGGTTAACTTATTTCTAGAGCAAGAGGATCAACTACTGTATAATCATGATATACAATACTTACTCATAATTACCATAATATAATATGAAAGCTTTCTATACTTTAATGTACTTTAATTATTGGTAATTATATTTAGCTACACAGACTGTCCCTATAACACTAGTGTAAAAATACCTTATCAACCAATTATCAATTAGATACAGTATACAGTACTTCTCTCAAAATAAGAATACAGTAGAAGAATATAACAAATTTAAAAGCAATTTGTATTTTTCCTAATGATATAATCCTGTATCTATTTATAGGGATTATACTTTCGGCAAAGCTGGTAGACTAGCCATACGACTTTTTGTGAGGTGTAACTACCTTACTGCTAGTTAGCGGGGAGTAGGAGGGGTAGTTGGCTACCCAGCTCACAAATACACCTGTGTTGTCTCGTCACTTTAATGCAGGCAGGACTTATCGGGGGACAGGTGACGGTGGGCCAATTTGTATAAATAGCTAAGGGTTTGTTTCGTTAAGAAAAATAAAAATTACTTTAAAATTTTTCATTTGTCCCGACAGTAAATACAACCCCTCGCTACTTATAGAGATTGACTCACCCCTTAGGAAGGTGGAAGTCCAAACCAACTGACTGGTATTTGACCTGGGGTTTTACAGTACGTGCTTCGCACGTAACAAGGAGGAACCCAGATATCTCACTAAAAATCCATGCAAAGCACGGTTAGCGGCCAAAGCAATCTGTATGATTGTGTGAGACTAGCAGTGCAACTAGTTTAGGTAAGAATTCTCAAAAATGGAGGAATTTTTTAATCAACCATAGATGTTACCCAATCCCACCTCGCTAGAGTGTATGGTTACCTAACAAGTATATCTCTCTATACTAGGTTACACAAAGGAAATGGTTTTACCTGCAGACAGGCGAGGACAGCTTTGTAGAGTACAATAGGTGCTGTTCTCCCACAGGGCAGAAGTTGAAAAAAAAAAAAAAAGAGCCAGTCATTCATTGTCATTCATCCCAGATTTAACCATGGTTAAACTCTACCCTCCACAATCTGCTACTTGTCCATCAAGGAGCCTGAGGTGTTTAAGGCATTTATTGTGTAACCACCACAGGGTCAATGGAGAAGGTCTCCATGTTCCTGTGGGTCACGTCTTGCAGGAAGTGGTCGGTGAAGGTCATTTGATGGTTCCACACGCTCACTGACAAGGTCTGCATCACATTGTAGTTTTCATAAACGTGAGGGGGTACTCCTGCCCTTAACGTTATGAACTTTATGTCTCCTCTATAAGGAGAAGGATCGGACTTCAATGCTTAGTCCATAACCTTGCGAATCCAAGGCAAGAACGTGTTGTTGGTGATCCTTCTCTTGTCCTTCCCCGATAAGACGAAGATTGCTGACAATTGGGGGCGAGCTACTGTAGTTCTCTTGAGGTAGAACATCAAGTTCCTCTCTGGCATAGTAGCCGCTGGTCTGGATCATTGGTCACTACAAAGGACTTCCAATCCGAAGGGCTCGAATCTGGGATCAACGCAGCCAGGATCAAAGTCAAGTATTACCTGGCCCATCGTCGTGAATGAGAGACGTTGAAGGAGGCCCATGGGATTCACTTACTCTCTTGGCCGAAGCCAACACGAGCGGGAGATCTGTCACCGAGGTCAGGTGGAGATCCGTTGCTTGGCGCCCTGGATCGTAAGGGGCATCCCTAGGGGACCGAAGGACGCGAACCATACTCCGTGGAGGTCTCCCATCCGATTAAGGGCAGGCAGGCTTAAACTCCGTAAAAAGCGAGCTGATGCTGATGCAGAGAAAAGGTTAATTCCTTTCAGTCTGAAAGTGAGGCTCAAGAACGAGCAGTGGCTTCCATCACCGAGACCAAGAGAAGCTTTTCCTCCCAAAGGTAAACGAGGAACTTTGCTATTGCTGGAATAGTAGCATCGAGGGAAGAGATACCCCTTCCACCCAGTCAACTACAGAAGACAGTCCACTTGGCCTGGTAGACTGAAGATGAAGATCTACGCAGGTATCCAGATATCCTCTTGGGAACTTGTTGCGGAAAGACCTCTCTGAGAGAGGTGATGGATAGTCTCCAAGTGTGAAGTTGCAGCGAAGTTATGGTTTTGTGAAAGCTGTTCACATATGACTGTTAAGGGTCGATCGTGTCGTGGAGGGAGTTTTCTTGGAACTTCCGTCAGCAGCTAAAGAAATTACGGGAATCATCCCACAGATACTAAGCAGAGCTAAGAGGGTCATTGCAAAATTGTGGATGATCTTGCCTCGTTAAGCACCCTTGCCCTTAAGCAGCGCGGGGGAAAATGTCTAAAACGCTGATGTTGACCCACCTTTGTTGAATATATCCTACCGTAGAGCTTAGAGCTTGGGGATCCGGGGCTGGTGAACAGTAGAGCGGAACCCCATTATTTAGAGACGTCGCAAAGATATCCACTCTTTAGAAATCCCTCAAAGTCAAGACTTTGTAGGCTACTGGATGATACGAAGACCGTTCGGGGACAGCTATCTGAGTAGCTCTGCTCAAAAGACCGTGAGCACATTCCTCTTTGTCCAGAATGAATCGAGCTGATAGGGAAACCGAGTTGTCTTCTGCCCATTTAGATTACCATGCTAAAAGATAGAGGTGCTGCGAGAAACAGGTACCGCCCTGTTTGTTCAGCCTGAGTCACTACCGTGATGTTGTCATTCGTCAATATCACCTAATGACTCATCAGGGACTGATGTATCTGCTATAGGGCTAGGAAGGCTACCCTCATCTCTGCTACGATCTATGCATATCAAACACATTATTGATTCATTTTCTTTTATTTCGGTAATGAAATAAAAGATTGTAGCATATTTCTCCTTTTAGTCTAGTGTTTATTTATCTAAAATTAATACAATATCAATAAGTACGCATTTAAGTTAAAAATCCCAATGAGCTGTACTGCGTGGTATGTACGAACACACGATGCTACAACATATGCATATCATATGCATTAGCGATTTATTTTTCTTTCATTTCGGTAATAAAATAAAAGATCGTAACATATTTTTCCTTTAAGTCTATTGATTATTTATTTACAATTAATTTTATATCAATAAGTACATATTCAAGTTAAAAACACATCGAACAGTATTTTCCAGTATATACGGGCGGACAAAGGTACTGCACATTAGCGATTTATTTTTCTTTCATTTCGATAAATACATAACGGATCATAACACATTTTTCCTTTTAATGTCATGCTTATTTATCTAAAATTAATCTTATATGGTTTTCATATATATCTGTGTGTGTGTGTGTGAGGTGCCTTACAGGTTTAATAAAAATCTTTGTTTCTTTGACTTTGCTTAAATCTACAGTATGTTCAATCGTAGGTAGGGATAAAGACGTCATTCGATTTTGTCAGCTGATCTGTAGCTTTCACGGACACCATAACATATATGAACTGAAAGATGTCTAAAACAATCCTGGTTTTCGATGTTATCTAAACTTTGTTTAATAATTTTTGTACTTTTCTATTAACAATTCAAGGTCTATTTTTATAACAGCAATTACAGATTGTTTTTATTTTGGTTTTGCTGTCAGCTGTTTTCAAGGCCCAGACGGTATTACGATTATACTCGCATATAGTTAACAGAGTATTGTTGATAGAATTTTGCTCCCTACCACGTAAGCCTTGAAAAAAAAGAACACTGTTCAACAAACTCTCGACCAGTTACTTATTAAAATGTGTATCGAATAAAGACAACAGACGAATCTGTTGATGATCTACAGCCTTCTACATATGCGATGTAAACAAATATATTGTATACAAATGTTGGTAAATGTAACAATTAAGATTATCTTATACTATCGCAATATAACTTTTATAACTTAATTTGTTATTCAACCCTACAAAATCTTTCTATCTTATACAATCTTAGAGCAAACCACATTCACAAATAAAGAGCCAGGATGTACTGTAAATATGCTAAATCATAAACATTTACATTTACAAGTATGGATGTACATTTATTCGTAAAATTAGATTTTTATTTTGGTAATACAGTGATGCCTCAGAATACGAAATTAATCCGTTCAGGATGCGGTTTCGTATCCTGATATTTTCGTATCCTGAGTCGCGTTTTACATGTAAATAGCCTAATCCGTTCCAAGCCTTATAAAAAGTCACCTTTTCTTTCATAAACACGCTAAACTGTAGTAATAAACATGCAATGCAGCCATTTCTATCATTCAATAATTAACACAACCGTTAAAAACAGCCTAATCCATTCCAGAAACCACTATGAGATTATTCAATAATGTAGTTATAGCCAAGTTATCCCCCCCAAGCCCAAAGAAAACGGTCCGTTTTCTTTACTACTGTATAAAAGTTACGGTACTGTATGTACGTAAAGCATTTAGATCAGTGAAGGTGTATTGTTACCTGTACGTACACCTAAATTAAGGATTGATACCTGTACACTCTGAAAAAAAGGTTACAGTTAATTAGTGTAACAAAAAAGTTGAAACTTACCTTTTGATTGAGACGATGTCCGATAGCGAAGTCGCGGCAGAGGAGGATGGCATAAGGCAGAAAACGTAGCAAGTGACAGACTACGTACAGTAATTTACACACTTAACACATTAACACTTAAACTTTACGAAATAAAAAAATGGCAGAAATAATTAACACTTAACATTACGTATGGAAAACTATAAAATGAAAGAAAAAATTACTTTAACACTTAATGGTAACATAAAACTTGAAATTGAATTTTTTTTTTTTTTTGCTTTTTTATAACTTTACATTTTTCTTATTTTCTAAATCTCTTCTACTTCTTTATCACTTTCTTTTTTTCGTTTCTTTTCTTTACTTTCACCTTCTACTTCTTCATCACTTTCTTTTTTCTGTTTCTTTTCTTTACTTTCACCTTCTAATTCTTCATCCCTTCCTCTTTTCTGTTTCTTTTCTTCACTTTCACCTTCGTCTTGGCCTACTAATACCGCTGGCCTCTTTAATAAGAAACTATCCATTGAAGCTTGTTTCTGCCTACTTTTCAACACATTTCTAAAATGCGTTAGGCAAACGTCATTGCAGTGTTGAAGCGCACGGTTGGTATAAACTTTTTCTGGATGTTCCTTTTCGACGTAGTCTGCCATTTTATGGAAACATGCAAGAATTTCCTTGATGTCTGCCGTTTTCAAAGGTGCAACATCCTCCTCATCACCGCTAGAGAACTGCTCTTGAACATCACTAACTTGCATCGTCTCCAACTCCTTCAAGTCGTCCGTCGTCAACTCCTCGTGGTGCTCCTCGATAAGTTCATCTATATCTTCCGCGCTAACTTCCAGCCCCATGGACGTACCAAGATGTACGATGTCAGCCACCTCAGACTGCTGAATTGGTTCAGGATCGTCAACGATCTCGGCTTCGCCTCCAGGCTTCCCGAACCCCTCGAAGTCTCGTGCAGAGACAGCATCAGGCCACAGCTTCCTCCAAGATGAGTTTAGGGTACGCCTCGAAACTTCCTGCCAAGCGAGATCGATGAGTTTGAGGCATATCACGATGTTGAAGTGATCTTTCCAAAATTCACGCAGAGTGAGGTTTGTACTCTCTGTGACTTGGAAACATCTCTTGAAGAGAAGCTTCGTGTACAATTTTTTAAAATTAGAAATAACTTGCTGGTCCATGGGCTGGAGGAGAGGGGTGGTGTTAGGCGGTAGATACAGGACCTTTATGAAGGAATACTCGGCCAGAAGATATTCCTCGAGGCCAGGAGGGTGAGCTGGAGCATTGTCCAACACCAGCAGACATTTCATAGGGAGGCGCTTTTCTTCCAAATATTTTCGGACAGTCGGACCGAAGCAGACATTCACCCAATCAATGAACAGTTGCCTCGTTACCCAGGCTTTTGCATTCGCCTTCCACATCACGGGAAGGTTCTCCTTAATGACTTTGTGGGCTTTGAAGGCTCGGGGATTTTCTGAATGGTACACCAACAGGGGCTTTATCTTGCAGTCCCCACTGGCGTTTGCACAAAAAGCAAGGGTAAGCCTGTCCTTCATAGGCTTATGTCCTGGTAGCCTCTTCTCCTCCGCCGTGATGAACGTCTGACGAGGCATTTTCTTCCAGAAAAGCCCAGTTTCGTCGCAATTGAAAACTTGCTGCGAACTGTAGCCTTCCTGCAGAGTCAACTCGTCGAACGTTTTAACAAAGGCTTCGGCGGCCTTCGTGTCCGAGCTGGCTGCCTCCCCATGCCGTACCACTGAATGGATGCCAGTCCTTTTCTTGAACTTCTCGAACCACCCACGAGAAGCCTTGAACTCTGGGGGTTCCTGCTGGGATGTTCCTTCTCCTGCTCCTTCTTCGGCCTGAGCACGCACGAGATCACCGAAAATGGCGGAGGCCTTCTGGCAAATTGTAGTCTCAGTGATGGTGTCTCCTGAGATCTCTTTGTCCTTGATCCACACAAGAAGCAGCCTCTCCATCTCGTCAAGCACGTGCGTTCTCTTGTTGGAGAAAATAGTGACGCCCTTAGAAGGTGTCGCTGCTTTTATGGCCGCCTTCTGCTTCAGGATGGTGCCTATCGTAGATGGATTCCGGCCATACTCCTTGGCGATCGCACTTAAACGCATGCCAGACTCGTACTTTTTAACGATTTCAAGTTTCGTCTCCATCGAGAGCATTGTCTTCTTCTTCTTTCCTTCGGCAACATTCTTGGGACCCATGGCTACAGTAATACGTAATATAATACACTACATAACGTTATATACAGTCTATGTATAGTAAACACTAATACAGTACAGTGCACAATAACGAATGTTTATTAACGATAACACGTGGCGTACGAATGTACTGTATATTAACACTAAGTCAAACAAGCGAAAGCACACAATGTCTGTTAATGATACCGCTGTCGGAACGAAAAGAGAGAGAGAGAGATGAACACCCGTGCGTAGGCAAGCTGGGATAGTTGCCGACCAATAGGAAAGCAGGATCTTATGGCGTCAGCTAGCGTCTGAGTAGGGAGATAACCAATGGGTGAGCGGGAGGCTGTAAGTGAGTCTACCCAAGTTCAAAGTCAGGCGGCGCGCGCTTTTTAAAATTACTCTCGGCGAAGAGTTGGGATCTCGTAAGGTTTTCGTATCCTGAAATTTTATCCGTATCCTGAGGCATAAAAATCTTCGAATCACTTTTCGCATCTTGAATTTTTCGTAAGCAAAAACTTTCGTATCCAGAGGTATCACTGTACATTGAAAACTATAAAATTTCTTTGTCTTTAAGCTTAAATAGATTCTTATTAACCTCTCTCTCTCTCTCTCTCTCTTGCTCTCACTCTTGCTCTTAGGCGGGAAATTCAACTCGCGTAACATCAGATATTTCGTGTTAACAGAATACATCTCAATAAATTTGAACTCGTGTAACTTCGAAATCGTGTTAACAGAACTCGAGTTAACGGGGGAATTAACTATACTTGTTTAATGACGGATGTCCTGGAATCAAGGAGTATGAGTTCTAGTGGTTGAACGTAAATAGGAAGTCCTGTGGACTAACTGCTTGTTTGACCGTATGCCTCCTCCTTGCCGAACAGAGTTTAATGAACTAACTTGTTTCGGGGTGGAAAGGACAAAAACGTCTAAAAAATTTGAGACTTCTATAAGAAAGAACTGACTGTAGAAGCTCAGAGATACCTTCATGAAACACGTCGTTCTGCTAAAAAGACAAACGCCTGAGTCTCGAAGTCTGACCAGATGTTCAGATTCGCGTAGATTAAAGAGAGAACGGCCCTCACACCTCAACAGGTGATGGATGAGAAGATGTGTATGCTCTTGTAGCAGAGGTGTGGATTTTCTGTCCTTCGAAAAGAGATGAGTACTCCGAACTCGTAGGAGGGGATTACCAATAAGGGATAAACCTAACTCGAGGACGAAAAAAGACTTATCCCTAGAGAAGCACTTTGGCCAAAGGGCAAACTCAGGTTGAGGGAGAGCATCATTGTCAGAGGGTTGGAGAAGAAGACTGAGGTCAGGCTAAAGGTTGGTCGTATAAGCCTCTTCGGAGGAGGATCCCTCAACTGGAGGATTGAGGTTGCTTGTACAAGTGCCGAGGGAGCATAGGCTAACGAAAACAGAGAGCAAGAGGAGAGGAATCCTTGCATCTAAGTTGTTATAGCATGAACTGAATTCAATCCCCTAGACCAGAGGGAATGAAAAAAGGAATAACCCCATGGGGCTGTTTCCCAACGCAGGTGTGAAGGGCTGAGGAGAAGATCCAAGGAATCGGCCCAAGAAATCGTGACAAAAATCCGACAAGTTCTCGAACTTGTGGAGAGAAGAGAAGCAAATAACCCCAAAGGATTCCAAATCATAAGAGAAAGGTGACAAAGGCGAGTAGTTGGAAGACTTCTGTTGCAACAACAGCTATGTAGAACTATGTTATACCTGCCTGGAGGCAGCATATAGGTGTGGAGGCAGCATATAGGTGGCGGAGGGACTTTTTCAGGAGTGATGCAGTGCCCTAAAAATGATACTTTGTTGGCGCCAAAGGTACACTTGTCGTACCGGACTACAAGGCTGTTCAGTTGTAAGCAGTTGAACACAAAGCCTAGGTGGTCGAGGTGTTCCTCTTTGGTGGAAGAGAACACAAGTATGTTGTCCATAGAGCACATGCACCTAACGAAGGTCTTATCAATGAAGATGTCGGCTTGTAAGATAACCATATACCATAAAGTGATACAAAAGAAGAGGTATCGAGCGGAAGAGGCTACTTTGTCCCTGAGGCACACGGCACGTCAGCCCACTAGTAGTAGAAGAAGGAAAAGTACTAGTAGTGGTTGTGGTGTGAAGAAAATGTTTGAGAGGAACGAACATTTATGAATGTTGATGAGAGCTGGAGAGCCAATGAAGAAGACTGCCAATCATATATGCAGGCTCTTCGAAGCTCAAAGAAGAACTTGAAAGCATCAGGAACCAAAAACATCGTACAGTGCTTGTTTGAAACAAGTTCCAAGAGGCATGTGAAGTATCAAGTGCCCAGGTTGTCACTTGTGCTTTACCCAACCCATTGATGGTGAGTGCTGGGTTAGGTTCCAAGAGGGGAGTGTGTGCTGAACTCCCTCAATTGCATGACGCAGGAAGCACTAATGAAGTAGCAGAACTCGAAGAGACCGAAGGATGATGATCTGTGACGTCTAAATGTGGATACTAGTATCTCTACTGAACAGAGAAGAAGGAGACTTGCTGGGAAGAGCAGTGTGCATGTTTGAAGTGAGGATCACAGCCTGTAGAGTTCTGCAATCCCCCCTAGAGTTCTCCATCGAATGAAGTCGGAAAAAACACACCAGGGGATGAGGCTTCAGAGATTCTTCGGAGGCTGTCGGTGAATCTGCCCACAAGCCGGAAGAGCAGTTCGTCAAAGGAGGATAGCAACTTTACCTCGGAAGGAAAAGTAGCGAGATGGGCAGTGTGACACTGAATGTAGTTGATGCTATGTTTGTTCATATGTTATATGAAGGTAGTAGGTTGGCCAGGGCACCAGCCACCTGTTGAGATACTACCACTAGAGTGTTATTGGATCCTTTGATTGGCCAGACAGTAATGCATTGGATCCCTCTCTCTGGTTACGGTTTATTTTTTCTTTGCCTACACACAGAATAGTCTGGCTTATTCTTTACATATTCTCGTCTTTCCTCATACACCTAACAATAAGATACTAAATACTTCTTCACCCTAGGGGTTAATTACTGTACTGCAATTGTTCAGTGTACTTTCCTCTTGGTAGGGGTAGAAGAGACTCTTTAGCTATGGTAAGCAGCCCCTCTAGGAGAAGGACACTCCAAAATTAAACCATTGTTCTCTAGTCTTGGGTAGTGCCATAGCCTCTGTACCATGGTCTTCCACTGTCTTGGGTTAGAGTTCTCTTGGTTGAGGGTACACTCGGGCACACTTCACTAATTTTTTTTTCTTCCTCTTGTTTTTTTTTAAATGGGGCCATGGATCCCTGGTGGTTTATCAAGAGGTTGTCTTTTCCTTTTCTGATACTTTTTCTTCTCAAAACCATCCTTACTGTCCTCCCTTCAGTTGAAGTGTCTATCCTGGAGGGTATTTAGCCTTGCATGGTGTATCGGCTCCTCCATGTTGACCAGTTTTTCCGACTTTTTACTATAGTCTATGGGTTTCATCAATCACTTTATTTATAATTCTGTACATATTGTTTTTGTTATAATTCTTGTTAATATAGTTTTTAAATATGATGTCTCTTTTTTATTTCTATTAATTCTCATGCTGTCTGGAGACATTGAGCGAAATCAGGGACCAGTGCGTCCTAGATTTCGTCAATGTCGTCTTCTGTATTGCAACATTCGTGGTCTTCATGCAAATATTCAAGACCTTACAGTTGTGTCCAGACAGTATGATATTCTTTTGTGCTCAGAAACTTTGGTTTCTAATATGAGGCACTCATCTGAGCTCCTTATAACTGGTTTTAAGAAGCCAATAATGTTGAAATGTGATGCAATCTCTAGGGCCAGGGGAATGGCGGTGTATATTAGGACTGAGTACCCTGCTCTCATAAGTCCTGCTATCAATGTGGATGTCATGAGATTCAGGTAATAAAAGTTTGTGGCAGACATAACAACTTTTATTTGTGTTCTATCTACCAGAATCCAGACATGGATGATTCTATCTTCGATTGTCTTCTTACCATTATGGCCAAGATACAAGAAGATGATAGAAAGGCTTCTTTTGTCTTTGTTGGTAATTTTAATGCTCACCATAAGGAGTGGTTAAGTTCTATCTCTCCTACCGATCGCCATGGCTTTTGAGCTTTAGACTTTGCATCTGAATCAGGCTGTGAGCAAATCATAAATGAAGCTACTCACAGGTCTGGTAATTGCTTGGACCTCATATACACTGACTCCCCTGGCGTTATAACTAGTAAGGTTGGTTCTCCAGTCGGGACATCTGATCATGCCTTGATTTCATTAGTAGTGAAGACTGAGCAGCCAGTCCCTGATATATCATACACTTGTAAAATTTATATGAAATCCCAAGCAGGCTGGAATGTGATTTTGCATGATCTTTTGTGCTTGAATTGGTCACAATTATATAGTAGTGTAGATCCTGTTGTCCCTTTGAATGAGAATCTAGTCAGCAAAATTGATAGGCGTATCCCTTCTCATGTGCTAAGGTACCGAGTGAAGGACAATCCGTGGTTCAATGATGATTGTAGACGTGCTTATTTGGAGAAGCAGGAGGCCTATCATCTTTGGAAGGGTAACAGATCAGATTTGACCTGGAATAACTATACTCAGCTTTGAGCTTTTGCACAGAGTGTTTATGCCTCAACTGAAAAGGAATACAATTTAACCATAGAAGAACCCTTTTCTGGTACAACTCAAGGACATAAATGGTGGTCTACCCTTAAATCTGCACTCTTTGGTGTTGATGCAACAGTTACTCCTTTACTTAAACCAGATGGCTCAGTCACTCACTGTCCAAAGGAAAAGGCAGCCCTTTTGGCTGATGTTTTTGACAGTAAACAGAGTAATGAAAAACTTGAACTTCCTCATTCCTATTTTCCTGAGGCTAAACTAACTAGTTTAGCTTTTCGATCTTGTGAAATTAAAGCTCTGTTGATGGACCTTGATGCTTATGGAGGTGTAGACCCAAATGGTATTTTTCCTTTGTTTTTTATAGACAGCAGATTTCTTAGCTCCAAAGTTATCTGTTATTTTGCGTAGGTTAGCAAGAAGAGGAGCTTTTAGCACTTGTTGGAGAATTGGTAATGTTACTCCTCTATGTAAATGTGTTTGTGGTAGCTCAAGTCCCACTGATTACCGCCCAATTTCCATAACTCCCATATTATCTAAAGTTTTTGAACGTCTTCTGGCAAAATGTCTTAATAGGTTTGCTGAAGGTCATCTATTCCCTTGTTTGCAATTTGGTTTTCATAAAGGCCTTGGAGCATGTGATGCCCTTCTTACAATTTCCAATGCTGTACAGAAATCCCTTGATTGTGGTCAGGAAGTTTGTATGATTGGCCTTGATTTTAGTGCTAACTTTGACTGTGTTAATCATGAGGCCCTTGTTTTCAAACTCAAACAGTTGGGAGTGGGTGGGTCGTTTCTTAGCATTATTACTGATTTTTTAAGTAATAGATCTCAAAGAGTTGTTGTTGATGGGCACCACAGAGAGTATAGGAATGTGATATCCGGTGTTCCACAGGGTAGTGTTCTTGGCCCATTACTTTTCATACTATATACACATGACATGTGGTTTGGCCTATAAAACAAGCTTGTTGCATATGCAGATGATGCTACTCTCTTTGCATCAATTCCATCGCCTAAATGTAGATCTAGGGTTGGTGAATCCCTTAATAGAGATTTAGCTAAAATTAGTGCATGGTGCAAATTATGGGGTATGAAGTTGAATCCTAACAAAACTCAAAGTATGATTGTAAGTAGGTCAAGGACGGTGGCTCCTCAACATCCGGATCTCAGTATTGATAATGTTTCTTCAAATTTGTATGACTTTTAAAATTTCAGGTGTGATTCTCGACAGCAAATTTACTTTTGAGAAACACATTAGGTCTGTGTCTTCTTTAATTGCACAAAAAATTGGCTTATTGAGAAAGTCTTTTAAGATTTTCGGTGATCAATCTATTCTAAAGAAGTATTTTAATTCTTTCATTCTACCTTGTTTTGAGTATTGTTCTCCTGTGGTCTTCAGCTGCTGATTCTCATCTTAATTTGTTGGACAGAAACTTACGGTCTATCAAATTTCTTATGATCTAGATATTAATCTTTGGCACCGTCGTTCAATTAGTTCATTATGCATGTTGCATAAGATTTTTCATAAATCTGACCCTCCTTTACATTCAGATCTCCCTGGACAATACTATCCTGTCCGTAATACTAGGCAGGCAGTTAATTCTAATAGCCAGGCCTTCTCCATCATGAGGCTCAATACTACACAGTATTCTAGAAGTTTTATTCCAGCTGTTACCAAGTTGTGGAATGATCTCCCTAATCGGGTAGTTGAATCAGTAGAACTTCAAAAGTTCAAAGTTGGAGCAAATGTTTTTATGTTGACCAGGCTGACATGAGTCTTTTTATAGTTTATATATGGCATATCTGTTTTTGACGTTGTTAATAGTTTATATATGACATATCTATTTTGACATTGTTACCGTTTTTAGAATTATTTATTGTTATTTTGTTCCCATCATTTATTTATTTCCTTATTTCCTTTCCTCACAGGGCTATTTTTCCCTATTGGAGCCCTTGGGCTTATAGCATCTTGCTTTTCCAACTAGGGTTGTAGCTTGGCTAGTAATAATAATAATAATAATAATAATAATAATAATAATAATAATAATAATAATAGTGGTCACTACCAGAGGATGTGACGAGCTGTCTGCAGAGGCAGAGGAAGATTGGAACAGAGCCGAAACTGGAAACGAGCTGGTCTGGGTTGCTCCGTTATAGGTCCTGAAGTTCAGGCAATCATGAGTAGAGGAAACGTCAGGTTCTGGAAGCAGTTGCTGGCCTGGAAGAGAGCTGACGAGTGACAATCATAAGCTGGTGAATGACGATCACAACCTGATGAGTGACGATCACGAGCTGGTGAACGGCAATCATGAGCTGACAAGTGACGATCACGATATGGCGAGTGATGGTCACGAGCTGGTGAACAGTGATCACTACCTGACAAGTGACGATCAGGATCTGGCGAGTGGCGATCATAAGCTGGTGAACAACGAGCACACGTTGGTGAACGACGAGCACACGCTGGTGAGTGACAATCATGAGCTGGCGAACAGCGATCACGAGCTGGAGAGTGACGATCATGAGTTGAAGAGTAACGATCATGAGTTGGAGAGTGATGATCAAAAGTTGGAGAGCAGGGACGTGCAGAGGGGGGGGGGGGGTTTGCTAGGGGTGCCCAAGCACCTGCTCATTTTGCTTCTGTATTAAAAGTGCCCTTTTTAAAGGGAGGTATTATAGGCCCATCGCCTATCTGTGTCAATAATAATAATAATAATAACAATAATAATAATAATAATAATAATAATAAACAGGAGCTTGTAGAAATGGGTATTATATCTTGGCAACACTGGGTCACCCTAGATCAGCTGACTATATGTCTCCTCTCCTGGTAATACTGGGGCCAAGGCAAGCTCAGCTGAGCTAAACTGACAACAGGCCAGGTAAGCTTTCCTAGTTATTTTAAATGGTATTGCCTCTGCATCAAGGCTTTGACTCCTTTTTTAGCTATAAAAAGTGTAATAACAAAAAGAGGGAGAGAGACAGTGGACCAAGTGAGTCGAGTAAATTAATAGATTTGGAGAGGAAAATAGGAACGGGGCTTTGGAGAGGAAAATAGGAACGGGGCCACAGTAATGTGGACTGGAACGCCGAACGGTACAGGTACCGGTATGATTCATTGTAGGTGGCCATTAACCAACTGAATGAGACACATACAGCTTGTTTTTTATTTGTTGCATAATGTGTCCAACTAAGTTCTTGAGCTGCACGTGATATTTAGTTTTCAATTTCTAAATCAACAATACCTGACTGGATGGTGAAAAAATCTGTTCATTTCTCATTTTCATTATTTTTCACTTGTTTTCTACATTTAGCATTAAAGAATCATGTTTATTTTGTGTTATTAATGATGTTTATGCTTATCTGAGTAAATATTGATAACTGCGAATCGGCGATCATGTTGTGGGTCCAAAAAGCCATATATTAGCAAAATATGCTGATAAACATGCTGTAGATGAAGAATGAAGACTCCTTTATTTAAACGAAGAAATATCAAATCAACTTAATTTTACAAAGTCAAGAAATATTCTATTAAATAGGAAAATGCTGTAGGATAGCCATGCTTTCCCAATATAGCTTTAATCATATCCCCCTCCTTTCTCTACCATACTTAAATGCAGCAGTTGAGCACTTTTTTAGCCAAATGAATATAACAAAAACTTCTGAGAGATCTTCTCTTGAAATGAAACATCAAATGGGATAATGCATGTAATATAAAGAAACACTGGACTTGAAAGTGTCTTCTCATACACTGATTATTGATGGCAAAATGCTGAAAGCAATCAGTAATGTCACAAGTAATGCAACATGTACAGAAGTTTCAGAAATGTGATTTCATGGTGTTTGTAAGAAAGGTATGAAGGGTATAGCAAAAAGTTTAATTTCTACATTCATTTATTTTTGCTTCCTTTGAATAAAGGATATGGATTTCTGTACATATGTAATCACTTGTACCTTTTATTGTGATTTTCTTGTCAATAGGTATTTTACACTGATGCCTAAAATTTAGGGCAATTGACTCAAATTCAGGGTAATCCTGATTTTTTTCTTGGAACTTTTATTTTCTAATTCTGTTATATTAATGATCTTCTGTATACCATGGAAGGAGAAAAGAAAAAAGGAGCAGGAGC
The DNA here is from genome assembly GCF_036898095.1 of Palaemon carinicauda. Taxonomy (NCBI): domain Eukaryota; kingdom Metazoa; phylum Arthropoda; class Malacostraca; order Decapoda; family Palaemonidae; genus Palaemon; species Palaemon carinicauda. Next base: position 242,816,112 of record NC_090725.1, on the reverse strand, counting down.
AGGGCAGACAAGATGCTGCCAAAGGTAGCAGAACTCTTTATGATTGGATGAAGCCGAGAGTGGCAGCTTCAACATCAGAGCAAGTGAAGGAGGAGGAGGAGAGCTGGGAGGAGACTGAGGAGAGTGAAGAGTCAGAAGCTGAAGATATGGAAGCAGATGACGAGCCAAATGAAGCGGACAGTTTAAATAACTTAGAGCAACAAGTTGCTCCACAGAAGCCCCAGACTGAAGCAAGAGCAGAAGTGCCCTTAGTTGAAGAGCCATTTTCCATGCTACCTGAATTACAGTATTCAAATGACCCTGCCTATGTTGTTAATTATAAGATATGTATTAGTGAGTCTTTCATCAGACACTGCAATAATTATGGCCCATGTCAACCAGTAATTTCATATCCCAAGAATGTAGAGGGACGCTCGTATCAGAGGAAATGGTGTGAAAGGAACTCTTGGTTGGAGTATTCACCTCAGAAAGATGCCATGCTCTGCTTCAGCTGTTGTCTGTTTTTGAATGAGGAAAAGTACAGGGGCCGAGTAGCTTGGAAATCAGAGGGCATAAGCCGTTGGAGGACAGCTTTAGAGAAAATAAAGGAGCATGCTAGTTCAGAATCTCACATGATTGGTATAGTTCGATGGAAAGGGTTCCAAAGTCAAGTATTAGATATTGCTTTAGAAACAGCTAATCAGGAAGTACAAGCTGCTAGAGACAAAGAGAAGCAAAGAAACAGAGAAATTTTATGTAGGTTGATCTCCATCTCTCTATACTTGGGAAGACAAGGTTTGCCATTTAGGGGCAACCAAGAAAGTTCTATCAGTGAAAATCGAGAAAATTTTCTTGAACTTGTAGAAATGTTTAGCAAGTATGACAGTGTAGTTAAATTGCACCTTGATGTAATTAAAGAAAAACAAGAAATACTGAAAAGCCCCCAAGTGTCATTGCTTTCAAATAGGACTCAGAATGACCTGATCAAGGCTTTGGTCATTTCAGTTAGAAGAGTGATATTAGAAGAAATTCACAAGAGCAAGATCTTTTCCATCATCATAGATGAAACAACTGATGTATCACATACAGAACAGGTCTCTTTTGTTGTGAGATATGTACATGACTTCAAAATAAAAGAACATTTCATACAAGTATTCAATGTGCAATCAACAACTGGTGAAGCACTGGAGAAAGAAGTGATCTCCATGCTTAATAAAAATAACCTGAACATAGATGATATGCGTGGACAAGGATATGATAGGGCAGCAAATATGAGTGGAATATACAATGGTATACATTCCAGACTCCTAAGACAGAATCCAAAGGCACACTATGTACACTGCCATGCACACAGCCTAAATCTAGTATTAGTCAAAAGTGCAAAATCAAGTACTCAGTTTGTAACTCTTTTCAGTTTGGTGGAGAAACTGTATGCTTTTATTGCTAACTCTTCAAAATGGCATGCTGTTTTCATGGAGATCCAGAAAGCAATGTATCCATAAAACTGCCCACTTGAACTTAAGAAGCTATCAGACACAAGATGGGCTTGCAGAGAGTCAGCTCTTAGAACCATGAGGAAGGTCGTCCAGCTCTGAAGCAATTTTTAGAAGAGATAGGGCAAAAACATTCTCCTGATGCATCAGCAGAGGATGCCTCAATATTGCTGCAAAGTATTAACTTTTAATTTCTTGTTTGTCTTGAGATTGCCACCCCAGTTTTTCAAGAAACTGCCTATGCCTCTAATGCCCTACAACAGAAAGACTTTGATTTAGCTGCCTCCTACAGAATTGTGGATGGAGTGCTACAAAGTTTGAGAGAATTTATAAATGACGAGAAGTTTCAGGAGATTTTTACAAATGTTAAAGAGAGAGCTGAATCCATGGCCATAGACCTCCCCTCTGGGATTCCTGGACAAGGCAGAAGAAGAAAAAGCCTGAAAGATACAAGTATAGTGCTACATCTGCTACTGAGGACCAGCAATATTAATCCTTGGATGAGTACTACCATGTGAGAGTATTTTATGTGTTTTTAGATACAATACCCCAAGAGCTACAAAGAAGATTTAAAGGTGGAGACAACACAACATGGGGTATCCTAAATGCCTTTCATTGTATGACAGTCCAAGATAACTGGAAAGGACCTGTGAATGAAGAGGCATTCAAGTCATTGCAAAAATTATGCCTGTTTTATGAGTTAGAAGAAGTAGATAAGCTACAGTTGGAATTAAAGATCTTCTATTTCTCATTTCCTTGCCCGCCACAGAACACTGCAGCTACAATGCTCAACCTGATGAAAGAGAAAACAATGTCCAGGAGATATTGTCACTTATGCTTGAACTTTCAACAATTTATGCCACTCTATCCATCATAACTGCAACAGTGGAAAGGACCTTCTCCAAACTCAAGGTGGTGAAGACAAAGCTACACAGCCTGTCCAGTGAGGAGAGGTTATCTGATCTTTTGTTGCTAGCAGTTGAAAAGGATATCACAATCAACAATAGTGAAGTTATCTGCATATTCAAAGAAATGGCACACAGAAGGGTTCTCTTATAAATATAAAATTATAAGGTCTGGTTATTAGCCAAGTGTATTGATTATATTGATTGATTTTCTTGCAGTTATTTATGTAAATGTAATATATGTAATTTTTCTTTTGTTAAATTTCCTAGTTCTACTGGTAGTCAGTACTGTAGATTTTATGTTCATAAAAAACATTAGTCCACTCGTACCTATGATATCAGTCATCTTTATCTCTTTCTTGAATTATTAATGGCTAGTTTAAATAAATTTGAAAGAATATTGAGCCGGTATATATCTAGCCTCATTCATTTCTATATTTTTGCCCTTTTTTTCACTTGATCACCTGCCCTGAAAAAGTTCTCTGCACGTCCCTGTTGGAGAGTGACGATCACAAGCTGATGGTAATCGTGAGCTGGTGGAAGATTGCGGGCGATCGTGAGCTGATGGTGTAGCTGCAGCAGGACTGGGTGAGGTGCGTCCACTAGACAAGACGAGTCAGCTGAGTGCGATAAGTCTACTGAGTGAGAAGAGTCTGCTGCGCACGAAGAGTCTACTGGGCGAGACAAGTCTTGCTGGGCGAGACGAGTCACCTTGGCAAGGCGAGTCTCCTGAAGAGACAGGTCAACTGGGAGTGACGAGTCTGCTGGGTGTGATGAGTCTTGGCTAGGAGCGACTAGTCTATTGGGCTAGACGAATCTGTTGGGTGAGACGAGTCTTCTAGACAAGGCAAGATCTGGATGAGACGAGTCTTGCTGGGAGAGACAAGATCTGGGTGAGACGAGTCTGCTGGGCGAGACGAGATGAGATCTGGCCGAGACAAGACAATGCTGCTTGGCGAGACTAGATGAAATCTGGGAGAGACGAGATGAGATCTGGGCGAGACGAGATGAGATCTGGGCTAGACGAGATGAGAACTGGCCAAGACAAGTCTGCTAGGTGACGAGGTCTGCTCCCGAAGAGGAAGGGCAAGGAATGGACAAATCCAGTTCCCCAAGGGGTAGACCGAACAGGTAAAGGAAATTTCTCCCGCAGACGGAAAAGGAGACTAAAATCTGCTGCCACTATTGGCAACTCTCCCGACAAACAGGAAGATTTCCTTGGAAGGTGAAGTTCCAACATATGGAGGCAAACCTCTGGGCAGCACTCTCTCCTTCCCCACAACTACCTCTGGCTCAAATTGAAGTTCGACATAGTGTGTTGCCTGAGAAATGTAGCAGAAGCTTGTTTCTGGATTCTCCCGAAGGGGCTACTTAAAGAACTCCAAGGAGTTTTAATAAGCAACTGCTCCGGAGGGAAACAATTCTGAGTACAGGAAAGGCCGTCATTAGCGAGATGGTCATGAACTGCCGCAGGTACAGACGAAGAAGGCGGAGACTGGGTAGGAACAGCAACCCCAGGAACAAGAACATCTGACTTCGCAATCTTTACATAGACTGACTTTGCCAAACGAAGAAGTAGGCGTTGCTAGCACTGAGGAAAAAACAAGAAATCCCCTCAGGAGGACAACCTAACCCGAGACGGAATAAGTGTCCCGAGAGGCACAGGAACATGCTAAAGATTATGCACTCCCTCCACCTCCGGCCATAACAGAATGAAGGAGAGCGGCGTCGTTATTGTTGTAGAAAAGTTAGATTGGTGCAGAAAAGTTAGATTGGTGCAGAAAAGTTAGATTGGTGCAGAAAAGTTAGATTGGTGTAGAAAAGTTAGATTAAAACAATTTTATAAAAAAATTAACTAACTTAAGAAAAACCACTCAGGAGAACGACCTAACTCGCAGATGGGAAAGGTGTCTCCAGAGAGGTACAGGAACATGGTAAAAACTATACACTCCCTCCGCCAACTACCATCGCCGACCAAAGGAGTGCAGTTTCGTAGTGCTATAGAAAAGTTAGATTAAAACAATTTTATTCAGAAATTAATTAGCTGATGAAAAACCACTCAGGAGAGCTTCAGACTATGCACTCCCTCTGCCGATCAACGTAGAATGAGGAAGTGTGGCGTCATCAGCGAAGATGAGCAAGCTTTGGGTAGGCCACAAGTGGCCTTCCCTCCGATGAGCTCGCAGGGAGCAAGCGGCATCAACCTTCGAACGTAGGAGGAATCTCCACACAAGGATGACTCCCCTGAGGAGGCCGGGTCGCTGCATTTGGAGAAGCAGTGCTGTCTACCAGCCTACATATTGTCTGGCATCAAAGGGGAAGAGACTGTAAGAGAAGGTTTCTCCACCTTCGAGAACTCCGCACTATATTGACACCAAAACAGCAATAGTCGTACTGTAATAATAATAATACTGTAGGTGGGCCGGACACCAGCCACCCGTTGTAATACTGTACTACCGGTAGTGGGTTATGGGGTCCTTTGACTGGTCAGACAGTACTACAGAGAATCCTTCTCTCTGGTTACGGTTCTTTCCCTTTGCCTACACATACACCAAATAGTCTGGCCTATTCTGTACAGATTCTCCTCTGTCCTCATACACCTGACAACACTGAGATTTCCAAACAATTCTTCTTCTCCAAAGGGGTTAACTACTGCACTGTAATTGTTCCGTGGCTACGTTCCTCTTAGTAAGGGTAGAAGAGACTCTTTAGCTATGGTAAGCAGCTCTTCTAGGAGAAGGACACTCCAAATTCAAACCATTGTTATCTAGTCTTGGGTAGTGCCATAGCCTCTGTACCATGGTCTTCCACTGTCTTGGGTTAGAGTTCTCTTGCTTGAGGGTACACTCAACCACACTATTCTATCTAATTTCTCCATTTTATTTTGTTAAAGATTTTATAGTTTATATAGGAAATATTTATTTTAATGTTACTGTTCTAAAAATATTTTATTTTTCTTTGTTTCCTTTCCTCACTGGGCTATTTTCCCTATTGGGGCCCCTGGGCTTATAGCATCCTGCTTTTCCAACTAGGGTTGTAGCTTAGCAATTAATAATAATAATAATAATAATAATAATAATAATAATAATAATAATAATAATGTTTATATATACAGTATATAAAAACAAAAGTAAAACTGAAAAGTCAAAGGCCAGTAAAAAAAAAGGTTGGGTGGAGAAAGAGACGAACGTCTACTCTTACCGAGCCAAAAGTAAAAAGTGACAAGACAATACAGGTGTGTATGTGAGCGGGGTAGCCGGCTATCCGGCTATCCTAACTAGCCCCCGCTAACTAGGGGTAGGGTAGTTACACCACACTAAAAGTCTTATGGCTAGTGTTCCAGCTTTGCCAAAAGCATAATCCCTATACAGTTAATAGCGAGGGTTTATATTTAGTGTTGGAATATATGAGACATAGTATACTTTCCCCCTCAAAGAGTTACATAGCAAAAACAATTTTGTCATAATCCAGTTTTAAACCAAAAAGATCAAGAAAAACTTTTTCGTCTTCTTACTTATTTCCCCAATATAATCATCTGGACTTTAATGAAAAAAATCACTATAGATTCTGCACTGTGTTTCCAGAAAAAATCCCAAGATAATTTTAAACAACCATAACTTTCCTATTTTTCATATATTTGAAATTTTCATGTTACTTTTGCTCATGTTCGTATTGGAAAAAGTTTGTTAGTTCAATGTTTCTATGGTAAAGGGTTACAGTGTAAGTGAAATTTTAAGTTCTTCAATACTATAATGGCATTTTGTCTTTTATAACAAGGCATGTTATTTATGTGGTATTATATAATTGTGAACAAATACCTCTAAATATTAGCTTATGGAATTAAAGGATATGTCTGACTATATAGTACAGTACTAAAGTATATTAACTCAAACATTAACAACTTTACCTGGAAATTGCACTTAATTTATCAAGGACTAGTAGGTAATAGCCATTGGCTTATTGATCAAACCCTGAAAAGTAAATCTATTACTTAAAAGTTAACAAAGATATCCCCATATTTCTATTGTTGCATCACCTAAGAAACACTTACAACAAATCCACCAGTGTTATCATATACATGGACTTCTCCATTATGAAGTGAAAATAATAGCAATCTTGAATCAGGTGACCATTCAACTCCCATCAAATGGTGGCCTTTCAATTCTTTACCCCAAATTCGATTACCATCAACACTGCCAACAATCACTGCACCTGGAAGAAAAACCTATGGTGTAATAATCATCAATTCAATACAGTATAGGGAAAAGTTTGGGCAATACATCCCAGATTTCATCTTATACAGTTCAGCCAACTAAATAAATTTTGGCAAAAGGCAAACTAAATTATGGAAATTAAGCAAGCAGACATATTTACATATCTAAAGGATATTTCCTTGTAGCTTACCAGACATCTATAGTATAATAAAGGAGTTTTGATGAAGAAAAAAATTATTTTTAGGTAGGTGCTGTATGGTCATCAATGACTTTCCTGCTTAAGGCTAAAACAGGGAATAAAAGATGACCTGATTACTAAATAGATATTGTTCCCTACTCTATAGCCAGTGTATTAATGTGCAGAGTATGGACTCACACAGTTTAGGGGTGACCTGCAAATTCCGGCTCATTTGAACTTGCCACAGCAACTGCAAAGCTGCACCAGCATGTGCTATGTGCGACGTTAAAAACTAAGTGTTAGAAAAGAACCATCATTCCAATTTTTGCTAACGCACCTATGTCATCAACAGGCACTTAACAGCACTTCACCAAAAGTGCTGTGTGGTCTTCAAAGGCTAAGTACCAGCGTATTAATCAGTACCAGTACAGTAGACTCATGTCGATACTGGATCAACGATCTGTAACTGAGCACAACCTGCAACCCATCCCCATCATCCACGAGTGATGCTCGCTTCACACGAGTGGTTTGAAACCAAGCGGCTGCGACCGTGCAGTTTAGAAATCAATGTACAGTAGCTCAATGAGGCCATTCACAAGTTGCAGGAGATAACCGTGCGGCAGAATAACCGAACGGTAGTGATTTCAAAACTGCGTGCACTGCTAAACAGTACAGTGTTGCACGGTTTAGAATACTTGAGAACTTTATGGCTCCCTTCAGACGACAGGTTTTACCCCGTTCGGTAGCAGTGGTTCAGCTGTTGCAAAGGGTGCGCGTTCCTCTTTTGCTGCTATTTTTCAGTGATTATTATGAATTGTCTTATAATCATTATTATTATTATTATTATTATTATTATTATTATTATTATTATTATTATTATTATTATCATTATTATTATTATTATTATACACTGTACTAAAGGTACACTAAATGTAATAAGATCATGATTTTATAAGTGATTGTTTTCTTTTTCTTATATGTTACATAAGATAAACTTTATCCAATCTTGTGTGAGAGAGAGAGAGAGAGAGAGAGAGAGAGAGAGAGAGAGAGAGAGAGAGAGAGAGAGAGAGAGAGAGAGAGAGAGAGACAGAGAGAGAGAGAGAGAGAGAGAGAGAGAGAGAGAGAGAGAGAGGTCGATCAGTTTTTTGGGATGATACAATCATGTTAAAAGAAATGAGGATGATTGCTGCTGAAATAATATTGATCATTATTATCAATATTATTATTATAAATATTACTGTATCATTTGGTGGGCACCATTTACTGTACGTAGTTGCTTCTTTTTAGCATCCTGTTTATTATACACACAAAGCCCACTTTCATCTTCACGTCGTCCATCTCGAACAAACACCGACAGGCTAGCATTCTGTTCCCTGGTGCAGACAAATCGCACGGGAAACAACCACTTGTGTGAAGACATGCTCTTTGACAAGCGAATATCTGCAAGCCTAAGAAAAAATTATCAAGTCTGACTCTTACCTCAAAAAGGATGACGGAAAATAGCTGGTTTCCCGTGTTTCTATTGCTCTGCATCTCCTGAAGGACCCGGCTGACCTGGTTCTTCCTCCATGCTGCCCCTGCATGGTCCCGAATGTGCCAAGCACCATTCATGAATGTTGTACTGCTCGTTTTATTTAGGTACATACATACATACATATACCAAGGCACTTCCCCCAATTTTGGGGGTTAGCCGACACCAACAATGAAACAAAACAAAAAGGGGACCTCTACTCTCTATTTAGGTAGGGTTTAATATACAACTTCTTCCCAGACCAACCCGTAATACTCTGGATGCCCTGAAATTGCATGTTAGCAAAAAACGCTAGTGAAGAAGAAATTTTTCTCACATCGTTTGTTTAAGGGATAGATACAAGATCAGCTCTTTTAATTAAGGATGTCATTAAAATACACATGGCCCCTGTAGAATGGAGTTTGTTAGTCAGGGTATTTTGAAACAAACTACCTTGTAAGGACATGGATCTCTGTAAATATACTTTTAAAGTTTACACAGGGCAGAGATTGTTATTCAGACTCTATGAGATATAGAGTGGGCCCTACCTATAAAACGGGCTTTTTGTTTTCAACTAGAAAAACAATTCCTGGAGTAGAAATTAAAAGACAACCTTGAATTTTTGTAATAAACTCCCAATCTCATCGAAAGTCTGCCAGTTTGCAGACTCTAGCTCCTGAAGCTAAAGCTACTAGAAAATTAGCTTTTTTGTAAGAGTTTGTTAGAAATAGAGTTGTCCAACCAAGTCAAATACTCATGGAAAGGGTGGCGATGGTCTTTGCAAGGCAAAAGACTGGATGATCTTATGAAACGTCAGAGTCAAGATTCACATCAAAGGCACACTTGATAAGTTCTATTAAAAGAGATTTATATGAGAGTATAGTCAATGGCTGGAGATTCCTCTCCTCAAAGAGGTGGACCAGAAAGAAGTCTAGGGAGTCTGGATCTGACTCTGTTTTGAATTCTTTGCCGAGATGCTTTCAAAAGGCTCGAGTACTTATCACCAAATTCCATTTGAGACTTAAACCACTGAAATATCCTTCTCACTATTAATCTTGAGTATCCAAAATTGGTCATGAAACCGAGGTCCTGTAGAAACTGCAAGACCACAACTGTGTATTTATTTGCGGCATAACTACTATGTCTCTGCCCAGACTAACCAATCGTCCAGATAAGTTATAATTTGAACTCCCTGCAGTCGTAGGAATTTGATCACTACCTTGGGGTGATGCTGAGGCCGAATGGCATTGCTTTGAATCCGTACACCCCGTCCCAAACAGAAACCCTAGGTAAAGTCAGAAGTATTGGGCAATGGAGATGTGCCAAAAAGCACCTTTTAGTTCTATATTACAAGTTCAAGCCCCTTGGTGTAGTAATTGAGATATATTTGACTGTCATCATTTTGAATGGATAGAACTTGTTGTGTTAGTTGAGGAGAGACAGGTCAAGGACCACTCTTCTCTCCATGGAGTCTTTCTTCGGTACAGTGAATAGTCTGCCCTGGGATTTTAGAAACCTGCACCTTTCCATAACTCCTTTCTTCGGCATCTTGCTTACACAGGAATCTAGTCCTAGGGTCTTGGCATCATGAAAACTGTGGTTTGGAGGTTTTGTTATCTACGACCAATTGAGATCCTTGTCCACTGTTCCTGAAAACAGAGACAAGCCCCAACCTGACACTCTTTATTAATGAAATCCCCTGACTCTATTTGATTTACTGGCTCCTCTGTTTCCTTTGGAGGATCTCCAGTAGCCTCCTCTGGTCCAAAACGCTAAGTCTGACAGACCATGGTATGTGGCTTCACCTTGGGAGGGGTAACTTTTGTAACCCCTCTCCTCAAGATGAAACTTCAGTGTAGATCGAGGCTTGGAATGGAAAACAGAAGCTGACCTCTTAGTGGGATGTTTAGGAACCATTTGCAGAACTTATAGGAAGTGGCCTTATGAAAAGGAGTTTTCTTCCTTTTAAGAAATAGTTGATACCGAGCCTTACCTTGTATTTTGCCTTAATAAAGTTATGGAAGGCTTCATAGACAGGCTTACATAACAGCTTGACCACCGCTGAAGTAGCCATCTGGAAATCCCATGTAGCTCCCACTTCCAAGGATGCACCAGCAGACACAAAGTTGAACAGGGTCTGTCGGGCACTAAATTCCACAACAAGAAGGTGATCTGGAACTAATGGAAAATGGTCTCAAAATTGATTGATTCACATCCAAGCGTCTCAATTCTTAGGCTTCTGAGGTGCTGTAGCAAGTTCAAATGAGCCTAAGCTTGCAGGTCTCCCCCTATACTCACTGAGTCTGTGCTTCACACATTGATACAGTGGCCCTACAGCAGTGGAACAATATTTCTTTGGTAATCAGGAGGTACTAGATTTGCTGTTCTAGCCCTTAACAGGAAAGTCCTTGGAGAACATACAGCACTCTAACCCAAAAATGTAATAATATATTGGTCATATTTTGCTTAACATTATTTGTATCAACTATGTTAACTGTTTACTATCGTACGAAAGTTGAAATACAAGCAAAACGGCTGTTATTATCCAAATCAGTTATTCATAACAAAACAGCTATTTTTGGTTCAGTAACAATACCTTTATCCTTCCTTCTCTTTTGTTTTATCAACTTATTAAACTAGAAGTTCGGATAAAGAGCTGGAGAATGAGGTTAGTTTATTGTGATTTGGTCTCAAAAAAGGGACTTGCATGATATATGAGATACAGTACTTGATAAAATTATTTTTTTATGGATGAGAATTTGGTGCTCAACTAACATTTGAAATTGCAAGTATATAAGGTATAACTATGATTTAGTTTTTCAATTTTAAGGCCTAAAATGACTATCTATAATAAAAAACAACTAATATAGGAAAAATAAAAAACTTCCCTGTCATCAGAAACCCACAATGTAAAGAGGAGTCCGCAATATAGATTTGCATAAAATATATCTATAAATGTGTATTGTGCAATGTCCTGAGGGAGCAGTATGTGAACTTCAATATGGTGAGGGATTACTGCACATTACGCTAAATATACAGTACTGTATGTCAAGGACAGTAAGCTACATTTGCCTTCTTTACCTAAAAAGAGCCAGCAATGCTAAAAGAGCCAGCAATGCTAGTTTAACATACCATAAAATAACCATGAGAAAATAATGCATTCTACACACTCACAAGTCATAATGAAAGTCGAAGCTGTAATGGCGATATAAGCCGGCAACTGCAACTATTCTAGGCAATGTTACTCTAAAAATCACCAAAAGAAACCAAGACTTAGAATTTCTAATTATTAATAAGCAAGCAGGTTAAAAATTCATAAAAATTAGTGGCGATAAATTGCAAAAACTTAAGCAGCTTCATGTTGTCATGAAAGTCAGGAGAGAATGGAGACTTATGCAGCAGCAATGCCATTCCCATAAAATATCAAAACAAACCACCGAAAGCAAAATTGAATGGTAAATAAACCCCTCTCCTACATTAACTCCATCACAATGAATAGTGGATAACTAAATCAGGACTGATTACTGTTATTTAATGGTGCTCAGTAAAAGACATGCTGACCATAAGGTGACAAAACTGGAGATGTTGGCTGGGCATGAGCAAAATATCTTAGTATTGTCTCCAATATTACTACAGTATTAGTTCATGGTGATGACTTACCATAGGCTGTCACTATTAAACCCCTTACAGCACGTAAGGGGTTTAATAGAACCTAAACTCGTGGGTCTCTTTTATAAACACCATCTGTTTTACCCTTTAATGGGAAAGTTCTAAAAGGATAACATACCACTCTAACACCTGAGAGGCACTCAATGGAGTTGTTACCAATTCAGTAGACATGACATATGCAATGGTTGTTGGATGGATAGCATGGAAGACTAGGAAGTGGTAGTACTACAGGATGATGATAATTTTTTATTAACAAAAGTTATAACTGTTTGGGGAACATTGTTAACAATGAGAGAGGTCTCAACATGATTAATGATTTTGTGGTGTATAATTGTAAAGTACAGTTTACACATATCAATTCATAATTCTTAATAGGTCCGTTAATTTAGAAGAAATAAAGGGGAATTGCACATGAGTAAAACCATAAATAGGAGGTACAAAGTCATTATGTATGAGATTTACAGTTAGTAATCTGATACTGAATGGAATAGCCAAATTTAAATTTCTCAAAAGAAAAAAAGATAATACTCACGAAAGTCAAGATAAAAATATGGTAGACTATTGAAGCGAGTCTATCCATCTATCTAGGGGTAATATGACAAATTTGGAAGTAATTTGTATTTTTTCTAAAGATACAAACCTTAGCTATCTATAGGGGCATTACTTTCAGCGAAGCTGAAAAGACGAGCTATTAGAATTTAGCAAGGGTAGGAGGGATAGCTAGCTACCCTTCTCACCAACACATCTGTGACTGTGCTTTACTTTGTTTGGAGGTAGGACTTTAACGAGGGACAGGGTTGGCGGGCAAGTAGGTATAAATAGCTAAGGTTTATATCGTTAGGAGAAATACAAATTACTTCCAAATTTATTATTTGTTCCATAACTGGAATACAAACCAATGCTATTCATAGGGGTGATTTACCCATTAGGAGGGTGGAAGTCCTTGCCAATCTGGCTTTTGGCCTTACCCTGGGTACTCCCTATTATGCAGGTTAGTGCACAAATAAGGAGACCCTAACACCTCGATAAACCTGCTAAGCATGGCCTGCAGCCTACGCAAGCTGTGTGTGATGAGATACTAGCAATGTGACTGTCAAGGTAAAAGTTATTCCGAGTCTTGTAGGAAATAACCGACGTGACCGAGACATTCCCAGTACCACCTCGCCAGGGTATGGGGACGCAATAGTATTGGGACAATACTAGGTTACACAAGGGACAAATAGTTTACCTGCAGAGGTTTGAAGTCTGCTTGTGCAGAGGACCCAAGATGCTGATTTCCCCCAAGGAAGGGGAGGATGAAGGAAGGAAAAGAGCCAGACATTCCTTTTCATTCATTCAGACTAAGACCCGGGTAACCAATGCCCTCAACCTTCTGCTACTTGTCCAATAAGGAGCTTGAGGTACTAAACCAGCTGTTGTGTAGCCACCACAGGACCGATAGAGAGCGTATCTAGGTTCCTATGGGTCTCGTATCACAGGTAGTGGGCGGTGAAAGTAGTTTGACGTTTCCACATGCCCGCTTGCAATACCTGCATCACAAAGTAGTTCTTTTTGAAGGCCAGGGACGTAGGTGCGCCCCTGACATTGTGGGCTCTGGGACAATGTGATGGAGGAGGATAAGGATTCAAATCAAGGTCAATGACCCTGTGAATCCATCTGGAGATTGTTTTTTTCATGATCCTCCTCTTGTTTCTGCCCTTGCTGACCAAAAGTGAGGGCACTCTCGGCAGAGCTGCTGCTGTTCTCTTTAGGTAATGCCTCAAACACCTTACTGGGCATAGTAACAGATGATCTGGGTCATAGATTACAGAGGGGAGACTAGTTATCCAAAAGTACAGTCAGCGCGGGTTGGTCTGTCCGGGCAGCATCCGCCGTGCATTCATTTTGGTCCCCCCCCATATCTACACTAATACACAATATAAATCAATAAAAATTAATTGAACACTCACCAATATCCCTACTACTTGTCTATAGGGTAGCCTTTCCTCTTCTTGATCTCCAAAAGTCGTTGATGAACACTATCGGCGAGGTTTTGTAGTATTTCAGCTGGTATTTCCGCCCACACCTTATGGAGCCCCGCCTCGAGAAGTGTCACGTTGGTCGTCACTTCTTTACGAAGGCGGGCTTTAACTATCGCCCAAAGGTTCTCAATGGGCGAAATATCTGGACTTTGACCTGGCCAATCAGGAATATAGTTCACTTCGCTATTTTCCAGCCACTTTTTCACTTTTTTAGCCGTATGGCAAGGGGCACCGTCCTGCTGAAAAATTTCAGCTCCTGTAGCCGCAAAAAAATCCGCTAAATTGTCTTTTAAAATGATCAAATAGCGGTCAGCATTAACCGTTATGCCTTTAGGCAAAACAACAAGGCTTGGGGCACCACCATAGGCAAACGAACCCCAGACCATAAGCGATGCTGGGTGCTTAACTGTCTTGGCCGTGAGATTAGGCTTAAGAGGATCTGACCCCTTTCGCCGCCACACTTTTTTCCCGGTCATCTCACTCACACAAAAGGTCGCTTCGTCACTCCACAAGACACTACGCCACTGCTCCAAGGTCCAATCCTTGTAGTCTTGGCAAAAGCAACACTCTTCTGCCTTTGTTTCAAAGTTAAAGCGGGCTTCTTTCTCGCGATCACTTTCTCGAAGTCGAGGCGCTTCGACAGGTTTTCCTGAATCGTACGAACACTGACGTCGCTCAACAATTTAGGGTTCTGTTCTTTCAGTTGCTTAGCCGTTAATGTTGGATTTTCTTCTAGGCTTCGCTTTAATATAACTAAAGTACGATCAGGAATCTTCCGGGGAGGGGAACCAGCCTGGGAGTGAGAAGGGATCTCGGCGCTACCTCCTGCCTTGTACTTCGCCACCAAGCGCCTCACTGTCCTCTCGTTCACGCCAGTATTCTTCACTATTTCCTTCGTTTGCAGACCTAAATTAAGACAGGTTATCACTCTAATAATGTCATCATGACTTGTACGGGGTCTAGACATCACTGGGGGGGGTTTGATACACAAAAATGCCACGCGAACTCACAAAAGAACGATTGCAACTCGGCCCTCTCAACCTGACACAACCTCACTCCACGACTACAGGAAACACACTGGCTAGCTTCCACCTACGCAGATATGTAGATGCCAACTTGTATAAAAAGATGCCAATTAGTCAATTTGTCCCAGTCGATTTTTTCCCCGATAAACCCCATGCCTCCGATTTGCGCGGAACGCTGTGTCCGGCCCACTACCCGGACACAGCGATCCGCGCTGACTGTAGTCGAATCTAGGATCCAAAACCCACGGATTTTGAATCTTGGCAACATACTCAGAGATAAAGCTGATGCTTACCTCACCCCATCCCTTGAATGGGCGATGTCATACGAGAGACCATGATGTTTGCTAACTCGTTTGGCAGAGGCCAAGGAGAGAAGGAACACCGTCTTCCAAGTTAGGTGGCGATCTGTTGCCTGGCGTTATGGTTCATACGGAGGTCCTTTTAGGGGCGAAAGAACTCGATCCATGTTCCATGGGGGAGGTATTACACTTAGACGCCGACTTACGACCTATGCGACTTATGACAGTTCGACTTTACGACGACTTTTTTCACTGTGATGATGTCACAAGTATGTCGGAATATTACTCTGATAGGACAAATATTTCCTCGAGATTAATCTATTTTCTTGTATAAAAATTAACCAATTTATCTCTGTAAGTTAGTATTTTCTTTTATCAATAATATACAGTATCCATTTTTAGTAAAAAATACATTAGGAAAAGTTTTAATATCCGTCAAGTTCATATCATATGCCGGGTGATGTCATACAGTGAACCCTCGTTTATCGCGGTAGATAGGTTCCAGACGCGGGCGCGATAGGTGAAAATCCGCGAAGTAGTGACAGCATATTTACCTATTTATTTAACATGTATATTCGGACTTTTAAAACCTTCCCTTGTACGTAGTACTGTTAACAAACCACCCTTTAATGTACAGAACACTTAATGCATGTACTACAGCACCCTAAACTAAAACAGGCACAAATATTAAAGGCGATTTTATATCATGTGTTTCCTAAATACCTAAAAAGCACGATAAAAAATGGCAACCAATGTTTTGTTTACGTTCATCTCTGATCATAATGAAGAAACAAACTCATTTAGTGTACACATATATGTACGTATAGGTTAGTTTTTGCATCGATTATATTGATTATACAGTACTGTATGTTGATTTTTTTATTACCAATGTTTTAGTTTACGTATTTTTCTTAGGACTTCCAAATGAAATCTTTTTCTTTATGACGCCGCCTGAAACGACGGCGTGTACGCTCAGTAAACAACCACGCTCAGAACAAACAAGGCATTTAACGCGCATGATGATAGTGATAAATAATGATACAGTACATACAGTATTTACAGTAAAAGCATTTACAAAATATGTTACCTTACAAATATAAATTATACAGTACTTGTACGTAGCAAAGCAGGAAAACAATTTGAGAGAGAGAGAGAGAGAGAGAGAGAGAGAGAGAGAGAGAGAGAGAGAGAGAGAGAGAGAGAGATTGTTTTACGTACGTAAATGTAAATTTTAAACAAAAAAAATATGATAGGTTACAACATGTAGACTTTTAAAACCTTCCCTTTAACTTAATGCATACAGTACTGTACGTACATTACTAAACTATAAAACAGGTTAAAGTAAAAAATAAAGATTGTTACTGTACTCACCACGAAAGAAGTTCAAGAAAAACTTGAATGACGATGGCGATGAATTTGCTGCACAGTAGAAATGATGATGATGAAGCTGATGATGTGTTCTACTGTGCAGTCAATGATAGTATTTTACGTCTCTTCAGACGGAGGTGTCTTTTCCTGAGACACCTCTTCAACTTCTTCAATTTCTTCCGAAGGCGTACTAGCAGGAGGAACTGGCTCTTTTTTGCGAGGCTGGAAGAACATTGTGATCGGAAGTTGTTGCCGCTGCTTCTTTTTTCGATCCAAGAGCATCCTGTAGGGAGTCATGATGTCATCGACCTTATTTGAGAATTGCATCGAGCGAACCATATCCTCGTCCCACTCTTGTAACATTTCTTTCGCCTCCTTCATATGGTTGCAGAACTTGGCAAGCCGTTCTAATGTTAAGCCCGTTTCTTCGACATTTTCTTGGGTCTCTTCCTGGGTACCCTCACTCTCTTCCTCTCTTGCCGATTTCGTCAGGTCTTCGAGGTCTGCGTCAGTTAGGGGCTGGGAATGGCAGTCCAACAACTCGTCGACGTCTTCAGTCGTCATGTCGCCAAACCCGTCACCTCCAATTATGGCAGCCAACTGCACAGATTTCCGTATTGCAGAGTGTTGGATTTCCGACGGAGTAAATCCCTTGTCGTCGTAAACAATATCGGGCCACAGCTTCTTCCAGCTAGCATTTACGGTTGCAGGTTTCATCTCTTGAAGTGCCTTTTGAATATTCTGCAGGCACGTGGCTATGGTGTACTGCCGCCAGTACGCCTTCAAGTTGAAATCTTCATCCTCGTCATCTTGGGCAGCATCCACACACGCAACGAGGTCCGCCAAGGTATTCTTCGTGTAGAGGGCCTTGAACGCCCTGATAACCCCCTGGTCCATTGGTTGAATTAATGACGTGGTGTTGGGTGGCAGGAACTCAACCTGAACGCCCTCACGCGACAGGTCAGTTGCGTGTCCACCAGCGTTATCCATAAGGAGAAGGATCTTGAATGGCAAGCCCTTCTCTAAGAGATATTCATGGACTTGCGGGATGAAACACTGGTGGAACCAGTTGGAGGTCAGCATCTTCGTAATCCATGCTTTTTGATTATGCATCCAGTACACGGGAAGGAGATTCTTATTTTTATTTTTCAAAGCGCGAGGATTTTTCGACTTATAAATAAGCCCCGGCTTTAACAAAAATCCAGCAGCATTGCCACACATCACGAGGGTAACGCGATCCTTGAATGCCTTAAAGCCAGAGGCTTTGGCTTCCTCTTTGAACAGGAAAGTTCGCGACGGCATTCTCTTCCAAAACAAGCCGGTTTCATCCATATTAAAGACTTGTTCCGGCTTGTATCCACCTTCAGCGATAATGTTCTTGAAAGTCTGGTTCACGTAAGTTTCAGCAGCGGCAGTGTCAGCGGAAGCAGACTCCCCATGCAGGGAAACGCTTTTCAGGGCGAAGCGTTTCTGAAACTTCGCGAACCATCCTTTGCTTGCGGAAAAACGTTTCTGAGGCTGGGAATCAGTGGATGTCCCTGGTTGAGGATCATCTGCATCATCATCATCTTCAGCATGGTTGCCGTCGTCGTCTTTAGGTTCCTTTGCAGCAAAATTCTCATATAAGCTCAAAGCCTTTGTTTGGATGGTGTTCGTATCCAACGCTATGTTCTTCTTCCGGCAGTCGGCAATCCACACAGCTAAAGCACCTTCCATGCGTACGATCGTTTTATTACGCGTTGTAACGACTCGCTTCGCTGATCTGCTAAAGGTGATTGCAGCAGTCTTTCTAATGTTCGCCTCGTCCTTCTTGATGTAGCGAACGGTGGATTCGTTGATGCCAAAATGGCGGCCGGCGGCCGCGTAACTTCTACCATCTTTTAACATGTCGAGAAGCGTAACCTTCTCAGCTATCGTCATCATCCTTCGGTGGCGTTTAGGCTCACTACCAGCCTTACTAGAAGCAGAACGCTTGGGAGGCATTGTAACAGAAAGTTCAACAAAAAGTTCAACTTAAAACAGTCGCACACAGCACAGATTAAACTTCACAAACTTAAGAACGTCTACTCAGCAATACGCGGAAAGAGAAAGTGAACGATCCAGCCCCGCGAGAACTTTGATGCTGCGGGTAGAAGATGCGGGCAAAACACCAATCACAGGCTAGATAACAAAACTTGAGTTTTGATTCGTCATCTATCAGCGCTTGAACCAATCACAACCCGTCTTACAGTACTATGGCGCGTTGGTTACTCATAGAAGATGCCCCCGCGCATACTGAACGTACGTAGATTAAGTACAATACCGTAATAATAATAAATAATGATAATAATACTGTACAGTAATAATAATAATAATAATGATTAATAATAATAACAATAATAATTTTATTAACAACAACAACAATAATAATAATAATAACAATAATAATAAAAATTTACGTACGCTATTTTACGCCTCTCTCTCTCTCTCTCTCTCTCTCTCTCTCTCTCTCTCTCTCTCTCTCTCTCTCTCGTACGCTTACAGTATTCGAAATGTGATTTTTGCAACAAAGAATATTATTGGATGCAGTACTGTACTACGTACGTATACATACAAAAGATTCATGGAAAAGAAGCACATCCATTACAGTACACACCATTCTAATATGGTATGACTGCATCTGATTTGCGTTTCATGTTCGATTTAATTTTACTACGTACTGAATTATCGTATGATCACATTCTCTTTTCGTGTTTTATTTCTTTCTGTGCTGAATTATATATCATATGTAATGCAATGAACAATCAGTAAGAGCAGATATTACTAATTACAGTATTAATGGAATTACAGGTAACAAAATATCGTATTTGGTTGTCTTCAGATTTCGCGGTATTTTCGAATTTTCCGGAAAATCCGCGATATGTATATATATATGGGTTATGGGAAAACCCCGCGAAGTGGTGAATCCGCGATTGTCGAACCGCGAAGTAGCGAGGGTTCACTGTATACCGATGGAAAGTGAGCGGGTAATAGAGTGATCTCTTTCCAATAGGCTAACGATTAGTGTTAGTATTTCAATTATCAAAATATCAAGTAACGATACAAAGTATTTTGTGAGTATGTATCGGTTGTTATAAGTATTCCATTGTGTAAATTTGCCTCTATGCTAGTTTCATTTCATCTCTGATAATATATCGATATTTACCCATTGGAAGTACACTAATAGGAAAAATATTTTCTTATAAATATATTTTCTTTTATATTATAAAAGTGAGATACTTTCGCTCACTAAGTTAGAATTTTCTTTCATTTCTTGCAAGAAAAAAAGAAAAAGGTTTTACATATTTCGTAAGTCATTCTTTGTCGAGTTCACGTCACATGTCTGGTGACGTCATATTTCAAGCGGAAGGCGTGTTAGCAAACCAAACGATTTCCTTTTGATCTGTTACTAAGTAATCTTATTATTCATATAATCGAAATA
Source organism: Palaemon carinicauda (assembly GCF_036898095.1). Lineage (NCBI taxonomy): Eukaryota > Metazoa > Arthropoda > Malacostraca > Decapoda > Palaemonidae > Palaemon > Palaemon carinicauda. Next base: position 242,795,988 of record NC_090725.1, on the reverse strand, counting down.
TTAATATCAATTGTTTAAGTGGTCTGTATCAGTTGATAAGAGAATAGTACTACTTACTGTAAATTTAAGAAAAGAAGTCTGATGGCGTCATATTTCTGGTGGAAGGAGGGTGGCAAATCAAGTGATTTCCTTTCGATGTGTTGCCAAGTAATATTAGTATTCACATAATCGAAACATCCAGTAATGATACAAATAATTTCTAACAATTTCTAAAGAAATATGAAAATTTAACTGAATTAAAAAATCAAAATACAGAGAGAGAGAGAGAGAGAGAGAGAGAGAGAGAGAGAGAGAGACGTATTCATATAACTAATAATAGGGGCTATTTGTAGGAAATTGTGATATCCTATAACATATTGGAGCTGATGTAATATTCATTATGAAGATATTTTGAATAAGTTAGAAAAATTATATAAACAACACTATGTGGTATTCGCATAATGGTAATAAAGTAGAGTGACCTTGAGATCAGCTGATGCCTACCAAAAGTAAAACTAATGTAATTGATGGTTATTGAAATGCTCCTGAAATTGAATAATAGAATACAAACATGCTTTAATAAACCACAATTAAACATAATAATGTCTAATGAAATATGAAGGCTTAATAATGAATTTAAGTGCTTTATGAAGCTTTAAAAATTAACTATCTGTACACGCACGAGCACACACACATGCAGAGAGAAAGAGAGAACGTATTTTTACGATAACTAATAAATATTTAAGAAAACTATATCCTGCAAAATATTTTGAATAAATTAAGAAATTATATAAACAATACTCATTCTCTCGATACAGTAGCAGGACCTTCCAATCAGCTGATCTCAACCAAAGATAAACATAAAAAAAGTTGGTAATTGTTATATTAAAATGCTTTTGAAATTGGAAAAATGCTTCTGAAATAGAAAAATAGGTTACAAAATGCTTTAATAGAGCATATGATATCTTATAGAACGAGAAAATGATATAATGATATACTGTAGGAAAATTTTGATAAAATAGGCCTTAGATGATTGCCGAATCATGGCGCACCATAATAAGTTTACGGAAACTTCACTTTTTTTAAGTTTGACATACGTCTAAATCAACTTTCAACGCATCTCTCGGTCCCTATCTCGGTCGTAACTCGGCGATTACCTGTACTTACTTCCGACTGAGGACAGGTAAGTTCATAACTCCGTATGAGGAGGGAAAGTTCTAGCGATGAAGAAATGTCCATTCATTTCAGTTTAAAGGCTAGACTCAAGGCTGAGCGACAGCCCTTTAACCGCTGAAAATGAAAGACGCATTTCTTCCTGTAAATACATGAAGAACTCCGCTATTGCTGGAATAGTGGCATAGAGTGGATTGAGACCCCTTCCACAACACCAACCACAGAAGACGTTCCACTTCGCCTGGTAGACTGAAGCTGATGACTTTCGCAGATATCCAGACATCCTCTTCGCAACTTGTTGCAAAAATCCTCTCTGAGATGCTGGATAATTTCCAGTCATGAAGACGTAGCAAAGCTACCGCCTTGTGGTAAATGTTGACATGTGTTTGTCTAAGTAGATTGTGTCGTGGAGGAAGTTCTTTTGGCAGATCTGTTAGGAGCTGCAGAAGGTCCGGGAACCATTCCACGTGATGCCATAGCGGAGCTATGAGAATCATCGAAACAATGACTGATGTTCTGGTCTTGTTGAGTACTCTTCTTATCAGACAGAACGGTGGGAATGTGTAAACGTCAATGTTGTCCCACCATTGTTGGAACGCATCTTGCCAGAGAGCCTTGGGGTCTTGGACTGGGGAGCAGTACAACAGAGCCTGAAGTTCAGGGTCGTTGCGAACAGATCCACAGTCGGCGAACTCCACAAAGTCAGGAGTTTGTTGGCTACTAGAAGATGCAAAGACCATTCGGAACTCACTATCTGCGCCGCTTTGCTCAGATTATTGGCGAGCACATTCCTCTTGCCAGGAATGAGGTGAACTGATAGCGAGACCGAGTGGACTTCCACTCATCTCAATATCTCTACTGCTAGATGGGATAAGGGGAACAAAAAAGTACCTGCTTTCTTTTTTAATTGAGCGACTGCCGTGGTGGTGTCACTCATCACCACCACTGAGTGACCCGCCAAGAACTGGTGGATTTCTTGAAGGGCCAGATGTACAGCCTTCATCTTTAGGAGATTTATGTGAAGGTACTTTTCATACTCTGACCAAAGACCTGAGGCCATGTGGTGCACAACATGGAGCCCCCACCCTTCTTTTGATGCGTCCGAAAACAGCAACAAATTGGGTGGAGGGACGAGAAGATCGACACCCTTCAGCAGATTCTCGTCTACCAGCCACCATCCGAGGTCCGTCCTTTCCTCTGGTCTCATGGGGATCGGAGTGTCCTGGGAATCGATGACCTGATTCCAATTGGACTTCAGGTGCCACTGGAGAGATCAAATTTTGAGGCGGCCGTTGGGAACTAGACAGGCCAAGGATGATAGGTGTCCGAGAAGACATAGCCACTTCTGGGCTGGGAGTTCTTCTCGTCTGAGAAAGGGTCTTGCGACCTTCCGCAGCCTCACTATCCTGTCGTCTGATGGGAAGGCTTTGTGTAGTTTGCTGTCTAATATCATGCCCAGGTATACCAGTCTTTGAGTGGGAAGCCAGGATGACTTCTCAAGGTTTACCATGATTCCCAGATCTTGGCAAAGCCTCAGAAATTTGTCTCGGTGCTGATGAAGGGTTGTCAGTGAGTCTCCTAGGATCAACCAGTTGTCCAAGTAAAGAAGGAGACAGATGCAGACCCTGTGTGCCCAGGATGACAATTGGGTGAACACTCTTGTGAAGACCTGAGGTGTTCTGGAGAGGCCGAAGCACAGCACCTTGAACTGGTATATTTTGTTGTCCATGTTGAATCTTAGATACTTCTTTGAAGATGGATGGACTGGGATCTGAAAGCATGCGTCCTTTAAATCCAGTGTACGCATGAAGTCCTGTGGCCTTATCGCTTGTCTGACCGTGTCTGTCTTCACGCTGAACAAAGTCTGTTTGACAAACTTGTCCAGAGCCGAGAGGTCGATGATTGGTCTCCAACCTCCAGATGCCTTTTTCACAAGAAAGAGTTGACTGAAAAAGCCTGGGGATCCGTCGAGGACCTCATAAAGAGTACCCTTCTCCAACATGATCTGAACTTCGGCCCAAAGGGCCTGCCCCTTTGCTGATCCCATCGCAAAGGAGTTCACAAGCACTGGATTCTTGGTCAGTGGAGGGAGAGAAGAGATGAACAGGACGCGATACCCTGAACAAATCACGGAGACCGTCCAAGGTTCGGCCCTGAGCTGCATCCGCCTGAACCAGCTGCTTTGAAGGTATCCCCCCACTGGTGGACAAGCAAGGGGATTGTTTATCCTAGCGCTTGCAACTTCTGCCGTCACCTCTCTGCCGTTTCCATCCACGGTTGGACTTGGTGCCTTTCCGGGCCTTAACAGAAAAGGGTTTTTTAGACACTACCTTTTCTTTCGCTGCCATCTTATTTGTAGAAGGTTTCGGTTGGCTGGTCTTTGGAGGGGCTGGAAGTCTGTAGGGCCACAATGTCAAGGCCCTATGAAAAAGGGCATCCAGGTTGGACTTCCTCCACCTCTCCGCAGCCTGCTCGACTTCCTTTGGGTTGAAGAGGAAGGACCTGTTGGTGGAATCTCTCGGCCACTGCATCCCTTCACTTCAAGATGGTATTGGCCCACATGTTCACCACCTGGTGGGCCAGAAACTCTATGGTTCGGGTGTCGTAGAGGATGTGACAACCTTTTTCCGTTGGCGATGGAAGGGGAGTTTCCGAAACTGACTCTTCCCTATGAGAGCCTCTCGAATCGGCGGGTGAGGCATTGGTGGGTAGAAGCGACGATGGTTTTACATGGGAGACCTCTCACCTTGGAGCTCTGACCGGAGTCAGCTTGACCCTGGATGATGACGGTTCGTCAGGTACTCCTCTCTTCCTCTTCAGGGGAGAAGCAGTCGTGGTCCATTGTCCTGGGTCACTCGAAATGGAGGAAGTCCCCCAGAGAAACCCCGGGGCCTTCCGCAGGTCGTGAAGGGAACATAGGTACAAAGGCCTGAGTCACGGCCCTGACCAAGGCACTGAATCACACCTCCCTATTCAAGGATGCGTTATCCGATTTCCCCTGAAGGGATAGACGCCAAAAGGTCCTTCCAAGGAGTCTTCATTCTGGATGATGAGGACTTAGACAACGATGACGACAGTTCCTTCCTACGTGCTGGAAGTTTCTGGATCTTAAATCCATGAAACTTGCCCTCTTCCTCCTTCACCACTGGTATGCGTTTGTGGGGAGGGGAATGGGGCAATAGTGAACGGTCGGTGACCAACTTACCTTTCTTTAAAGCAAACAACCAACACATTCGGTAGCTGCAGCTGGCAATCCTCGCTTGGATGAGGATGGACACTCACCTTTGCGGTTGTATGCTGAGTGAGTGATGGCCAGTACGCGTTGGTGAACGTCGAGGAATCTCCTGGTGTGAACACGTTGGCGATCACTGTCGTGAAGCCTAACGCTGGGGAACCGATGACAATTGTCAAGCAGAAGAGCGTTTATGCGTCGAGATGACGACTGAGCTGGTGATTCACGAGCTACAAGCGACTCAAGAGTAGTCAGCGATTTACGAGTTGTCAAACGAGTAGGCAGTTCACGAGCAGTCGGCTAGGCAGACAGTTCATGATGAAAAGGCGATTTACAAGATTCAGATGAGTGGGCGATTCACAAGCTGCAGGTCGATAGCAGACTGACTAGCAGGTGAATGTCGAGTAGGTGCCTGACGAGACGGAGAATGCTGCCGCTAAACTGCTGCTGGAAGCTCCTGCGTAGAAACATGACCCTTGTGAGGAGACACATTCTCTGGAGGAGATTGTGATCGATCACTTGCAGGAGACGAATGAACCGAAGTTTCTTGAAGAGAAACCAAGGACAAAGAAGAAAGCTAGGGTCGGGAACCAGAAGAGGCAGGCTGGGCAGGTTCCTCCGAAGAAGAAGACTACGGAAGTGAAGACGTGAAGAAGCGTCTCTTCACCGACGGAGCAGGAGCACCCTGAAGGTGAAGAGGAGGATGAACACGGCGAGGTCTTTTACCATCAACACGGCGTCGAACAGCAAACGTTGGATCAGCAAGCTGACCATCAGCAGGCTTCCGAAGAGGAGTCTCTATGACTGCCCTTTCATTAGAAAGGGCAACACTCACAGAGGAGACATGTCTCGGACTTTGCTCCACCCCCAAAGGATATTTGTTAGGGAAAGGAGCGCAGACCTCGGCAGCAGCAGCAGATGAAGCAGAAGACGCAGCCACAGGATATGCTGGCAGAGCAGCAGCGCAGGGAAAAGTGCTCAGCAGGAAGTTCTCCAGATGGAATCCGAAGAGGTGTCTCTAGAGGTGGTCTCTCACGAACGAGAGGTGATCAGAAACACCCCAACACCTAGGGAGGAAAATTCTTCCTCGGAAGGGAAAGTAGTCCAACCCCTAGAGGCGGACCTCCGGACAGCACTCTTTGCTTCCCATCAACATGCCTTGTTCAAGTTGAAGGACTGCATCGAGCGCTACCTGAGAAAACATAGCCGGAGCTAGTTCCTCGAGGTTAGCTTGTTGATCAGAGCTGCCACAGGTGCAGAAAAGGAAAGTGATAGTGCAGTGACATCAGATTCCCCATGAATGAAAGGCCCTGCTCTTCTACGTCAACCATCTTAGAGGAACGAAGAACGGCATCACTAACTGAGGAAAAATAAAACAAATTATGTAACAAAAAAGCTCCCTAGGGAGGAGCACCTAGTCCGCAGACGGGAAAGGTGTCCACCGAGAGAACAGACACAAATTAAGGACTGCGCACTCCCTTCCCTGGCCAACATCGACTGGAGAAGGAGAGCGATGTAGTGGTTTGCAAACTGTGGCCAGATATAGCATGCAGATTGCCTAGTGTCTGAATGCAGACCACACTCAAATGTTTCACTACACAAAAATAAAATACGGTGGAATGCCCAGGGATTGGACAAAATGTAAACAATCAAGAATGAACAGGGCATTGGGCAACACCCCTTGATTTAATACGGGGCAAGAGGACCCAGCTACAATCTGTCTCCTAATATTATTCTAGAGTAAACAGTTCTTCAGAACAATGGCATCTTTTTTAGGTAAGATTTCTTTTTCTCTACTGGAGAGTGCCAAAAAAGCATGTAGTATGATCGATGGTTTAATTCAAGGGAAAACCGACATTATACCTGTATATAATATAATAAATAGCTTGAATCTCAGTTTAGATTTTAGAAAGGAAGCAAAGGGCATGAATTATCAATTAGTGGCTGAAAATGGAACAGGTTATGCAGGGGAAAGAAATGCTTATTGTTTACAAGAATAAAAAAAAAATTATCTAAAAAAAATAAAATAAGTACAATGATGAGAAAATACAGGTCTTAAAAACCAGACGGTGAGACATATATATCCCCATGCATAACCTCTTGAATCAATCCTCTAAATATTTAATCTGCATATATAAATATAAATAAAGACCATTTTATAAGGCCTCTCCTCTTGACTGCAGTCACACACACAAAAATAAGGTACAACATATAAAAGTCCTTTTTCAGAATAAAGCCCCATTTGGTTTGTGATGCAGATTTTTCACTAAATATTAACTCGTATCATCTAATCACAATCTTGAAATCTTTACACAATGTCTTCATGAACTATGCACCATCATCTGTGTTAATAGTACAGCTAAGGCCAATTGCCAAGGGAGTTTTGACACTTGGTCAGCTTCTTATCACGGGGTTTACCTTCAGGAGCAGGGTCATGGAGTTCAAGTTTCATCGTTTAGTAGATGTGGACATGAATAAACGTAGTACCCAACACAGATAATTCCTTTTCTTCTTCTCCCGTCATTGCTTGCCCTCGCCTAGCACTCTGTTCAATATTCAGTAAACACCACCAGAAATTGTATAACCGTATGCGGTAATAAGATAGTCAACACTATCAGCGAGATCAAACTTAGCACCTTCAAATTCCTCTACAGTGCCCTGTCATTAGCAGGATTCTCAGTCTTTTTTATTTAATTTAAGCTCTGATACTTTGTGTAATAACTGGATTGAAATTAAAAAGGCATCAAAAGCAGGGGAGTGTTTTAATCGCTCTCGCCGACTATCTTTAATAGGTTCTTCAAATTTCTTTATTTCAGATAATCTATCCAAGTAAACCTGTTTTTGACAATCTTCACCATCTTATAAGAAATTTTAACATATGATCCCTGCTGAGTGCAGGTCGTTGCTACTCTGTAAAAACAAAGAAAGGGGTAATTACACCATGATGAATATGGACAAAGAGCACAAAAAAATTGAAAATATAAACAATATAAAATATCTAAGCAATAAAAGAAATAAAAAAAAATAAACAACTACACTATAATTTGTATTTTTCCTAGTTATAACTCTTTTTACAATGGCAGTGTAAAAAAATCAACAAAACAAGAATTACAATTAATCAATTCAGCTGGGAAAATTAACTACTCGAGAGAACCACTCAACCCTCCGGCGGGAAGGGGGTTCCCCGTAGAGATGAAGCTGAAAAGTAAAATTACAAGTTATAATTTTACTTCATTAATGAAGAAAACCAATCGGAAGTGCAAACCAATCCACGGACGGGAAAGGTGTTACCCTCACAGAGTATTCTGCCGGCCGCCCACGAGTGAGCGGCGATGCCCCTCAGAAAGAGCAGGACTGAAGTTAAGCTGCGAAAGGGCTGCACTCCCTTCCCCCAGCAGATTCCTTCTAAGAACGCATAAAGGGGAAGGCGACGGTAACGAGATGACCGATGTCCAAAGGAGAAAGGTCGGAAGGAAAGGTTCTCTGTCCTTGAGAACCAGCCGTACTACGCTGTCACACACAGCACATACACTATAAAGAAAGCTTACAACATGTATATTAAAACATTAAGAATGTTTTCATATGTATAAATCTAGAAGAAAAGCATAAGTTAAAAAGACGAAGCTTAATGGCAGTCCAAAATAGGCGAGGAGGAAGATTGGTAATAACAGCTCTCCCTCTGAGCCAAAAGCAAAGTGAAGCACAGTCACAGGTGTGCAGGTGAGAGGGGTAGCTAGCTACTCCCCCTACCCCTTGCTAACTAGCTGGACGAGTTGTTAACCCTCAGCTTCGCCGAAAGTTGGTTTGTAATCCAGTTACGGAACAAGCTTAGTTTAATACAAACTTGTACAAATTCATTCAACTCATGCTTCTTGTTTTTATAAAAAAAAAAACTTTCAGAAACAAAAAGCTACCAATTACACACACAAAAGACACTGAGAATCCAGTACTATAATCTTTTTAAAAAAATGAACAATCAGCAAAATGTTACTTACCATCCTCATAAACAATACAAATTCTCTGCCCCTCACTGTTCCATGCCATTCCACGAACTACTGATTTATTTCTGTTGTTTATCATCTCTTCATACCATGAACCCTAAAAGAAACTCACATTTACAATACTGTACAATTTAATCAAACTGTTTGAAGCTTGCTACCAGTAGAGATCGTTTAACTGAAATTAATTAATTTAAATGGATATGGAATATAAAAGTTATATCTTCTAAAGCACAGAGCAAAAAACAAAAAATATTATTTAAATGAAACTACCAGCGATTCATGTGTTATTCATTCATAGAAGGATAAGCTAATACTAAAATAAAAATAAAAAATAAAAATTTCACCGTATTGTAGTAAAATTAAAATTTTTTAATAATTTTTATTTTTCCTAAATATAAAAAACTGAAACTCTTTACATAACCAGCCACCAAAGCTTTGCGAGGTGTAACTACCCTCCGTTATTTAGCGAAGGTAGACCAACCACCCCGCTCACACAAGCAAGTAAACAATTGTTACTTTGCAATCGCGGCAGGACTTCCGGGGGAAGGTGATGGCAGGACCAGTATGTGTACAGTAAAGAGCTTCAGGTTTGTAGGTAGGAAAAATAAAAATAATTCCAAATTTATCATATGTTCCAGCACTAGATACAAACCCTATGCTCTTTACATAGGTGGGTGGAAGTCCAAAAACCATCAGCGTGGAAACTGTCTCGGGGTGACACTCTGTGCTGAACCCGAGCTGTTTAGAAGGCACCCTGACACCTCGTGATCTTTATAAGATGACGGCCTGGGCAATCTGTGCAAGTGTAGAATTTAGTAATGTGACTTGACCAGGTAAGCGTAAAATTAGAGCTAGGCCCTCACTTAGCCTAGACACTGCCTGACTCCTCCTCATTTGGAGAACAGGGATATAACAAATATATCAACATATATTAGGATGCACAAAGGGCATGGTACCCACCTACAGTCAGAGGAGGTCAGCTTGCAGAGTTCCTTAGATACTGAAACCCCAAGAAAGGGGAGGATGAAATAGAAAGTGGCCAGTCACTCACACATTCTCCTAGACTTCTTGCAGGTAACATCTGCCCTAAACGAACAGCTACTTGTCCTACAAGGGAGCTGAGGCGTTACTGGCACCGTTTTGTCCAGCCACCCCAGGCACTAAGGTAAATGTATCCAGGTTCCTGTGGGTTGTGTCTTGCAGGTAGTGGGAGGTGGCCGCTGTTTCCCATTTCAACACGCCTGCATCACAGAGAAATACTTTTGAATGCCATGAGTCTGCTGACACTAATGGTTTCATGAACATGGGGACGACAACTGGAAGATAAGGAACCTGGGTGAATGGCTCTCTCAATTTCCTGTATCATCCTGGAAGATATTGAGTTTTTTGTAATCTTCCTCTGGTTCTCCCCTTGCTCACCAAGAGCCTACTGATTCGATGGCAGGGTCAGGAAGTTCTTTTTAAGTATTTCCTCCTTGCCCTCACAAGGCAGAGTAACAGTTGGTCAGGGTCATCTGTTACAGAACGGCGGACAATCACAGTCTGGAAGAGCCTGATTCCAGGATCCGCTCCAGCCAAATTTTGAGTCTTTGATGCGTCTATGAAGAGCAACAAATCAGGGGGAGGAATGAATGAATGAATGATTTAAAGTTTTCAGGCATCCTGACATCTAAGGTCATTGACGCCGGTAACATTTAATTTATGTATACAAAAGTAAAAAATGAAATAAAATAAAAAATTAAAGAGTATTCAATTAAAATCATAAAAATTGAATGTCATAAAAGTTAAATATTTTTCAGAAGACCTGCTTCTGAAAGAAATCTAAAAATGCCACTTGCATGGTAGGACACATCATTTCCAAGAATCTTGGCAAGGATGAACCTGCCACCCTCACCTCGAGCCTCAAACAAATATCTATTCCGCAAGATGTTATAATTGGGGCATTCGGTCAACAAATGCCTTACTGTTAGAGGTACTAAACAGTTGTCACAATACGGTTGGTGTTGGCCCTTCAGCAGAAACTCATGTGTCAACCGAGTGTGACCAATACGGAGACGACAAAGAGACGTCTCCCATTTTCGGGGCATCATATTATACCTCCAAGGAGATATGTCATTTGTTACTTCCCTCATTTTATTGCCATCTTGACTATCCCATTGCTGTTGCCATTTATTGCAAACCAATTTCTTGATGTCAGGTAAGAAATCATTACAGGGAATGGGATACCTTCTTGGCAGCAACTCGGATGCAGCCTCCTTAGCCAGTGAATCTGTCTTCTCATTCCCGGACACACCTTGCCCTCACAAGGCAGAGTAACAGTTGGTCAGGGTCATCTGTTACAGAACGGCGGACAATCACAGTCTGGAAGGGCCTGATTCCAGGATCCGCTCCAGCCAAATTTTGAGTCTTTGATGCGTCTATGAAGAGCAACAAATCAGGGGGAGGAGAGAGAGAACCTACTCCCTGAGCAAGTTGGTGTCTGACATATACCACTCGGGTCTCTCTTCTGCTCTAAACCTACTGGCACCGAGAAGTTCAGTGGGTCGAGGTGCAAGGCCAAAAGGTGGAACTATCGGAGGAAGAACGGTCGATCCTGGGACAAGCGTGTTTCATGGCCTGGACAAAGTTCAGGAACCAGGGACATCTCTCGAGAACGAGACTGTTCCCGATGGGATCCCAGGAGCCCATTTTCTTGGCTTAGGTGGAGTGGTAGTGCCAAGGAAAGGCAGGGCACGAGAGGATGTCGCCTTGTGTCCTTTCTTGTGCTCTACTTTTCTAAGGAAGTGGGCGCCGTCCCCATGTCTGACTGAGTGATCGGACTGGGAAGGAAAAGCTACCTTCCTTTGCAAGGGAACCAGCTGTCCCTCTCACAAAGTAGACCGAGTGCGAGGAGAGAGTTGGCGACATGAGAGCTGATAAGGGGCGCTCTCAGCTCCCACAGGTAAGGTGTAGTCCACCCTTGTGTGCCTATGTACCTGAGCGTAGTGCACGCTAGCGAAGTAGAACTTGCCTTTACTTTAGACGATGCTTCCCGCATGCGCGATTCTAGATGGGAAGACTCACCCGAGAGAGCACTATGCGTAGCACCTTCGTCAAGCAGACGAGCTCGCCCGGCCACCTCACTAGGTGGTAGGGTTTCCCATGCTGCGCAAGACTCATCCACTATATTCCTGTTAGTGCACTACCTCATGGATCCCTTCACATAGGAATCTGACATAGTTGTATGTAAGGTCAGAGGAGGGTGAGAGAGCATGAAGGGAATGATGTATCCCTATTTGAGAACGGAGACTGACCAAGGTTTGGCCCCGTGAAGTACTGTATCCACCACTGCCATTAAAATAAGGGGTGATCTAGATCCCACATAGACCTCCATCAAGTGGAGGAGTTCACTCACCCACCTAGTTAGTGCTCGGTGAATGGGTCCGCAACACTAGGCAAGACTCCATCGCGAAATTCAGATTTTATCCGTGAAGAAATAATTTCCCCTCCAACTTATCAGAAAATGAGATGGTCTCTGGGCTACCTACCAGCCAACCTCTCAGTAGGGTAGCCAAAACTTCCAAGGGATTGTGACTGTTCCCCCCCCCCAAGGGTTAGCAAGTTCAACTGAGAGGAACAAGGTACCTTGACTCTCAAGGGAAAGGTCAATTCTTGTTGGTTACTTCCTGAGTGGCCAAGAGATTGCCTAGCAAGTAAATATATCGAGTATATTGATGCCGAGACATGCAACCGGTTACAAGCAACTGCTCTGTAGGAGGGGGAAAAATTCTGTCCTCCTACTGTTCTCACTCCAATGGGAATTGGCCGCATAAGTATGCTTACAGGTCAATAATACCAGAGTAACCCATACTCTCTAGAGAAAGATAATATTACAGCAAATCTCCTTAGCAATCGCTGTCGAGAAAGAGACCAGTTGCTAACCACCGATCGCATGCAACTACTTCCAAAAGGAAAAATTGAGACGTATATTCAATCTACTGTATTGTTGGACAGGTAATGTATGCATAAGTCCATCTACTAACAATTAACACAGACCGTCGGGGCGGGACGAACATACGGGTGCAGCCCGAATTATTTGTTGTGTCTGGAACTCAACTGCAGAAAATTGATCAGTTTGAAATCGAGACCTCCTTCTTCATATGACCGAGATCCTTAGAAACAATGAAGACACATGTATTTCTTCGCTACTGATTGGCGAAACTGGCATAAGTTCCGAATGTTCCCTTCCAGGGAACAGCTTCACTCATGCGAAGTAATGGAGTCTTAAGTACAGTATTTTAAATGTAAGACAGCCAATCCTCAAGTTAAGAAAGAATTGCCTGGAATGAAAGCAGAGTCTACTTGAAGGGAAACTTCCTATGTCTGGTTACAGGAAGGTAAAAGGGTAATGCATGACCTGACTTCCCGTAAGAAATATAACCATCGAAACTAGTGATTTATCAGAACAGAGTTCTAATTATAAGATGGTACTTAGTCCTTGACGGCAGAAAAGATCGTTTGCCCGCATGGGTGGTAAGTGTTAAAAAACAAGCATCAGCATGCTTGCAGGAATAATGTACAGTATGTGCGCCGAATCGCATCATTACTGCCCAAAGAAATTGGTCGCTGACTAGTTGTAGCATTGTTGACAGCTCCTTGAGCATGTGTGCTCCCAAAAAAAGTAAACGCAGCTAGCGCAGAGATCAAACTTACGTCAGTATTAAATGGAGGACAAGCGTCCTCGTAAATGGATACTTGCTCAATATCGTTTGTAAACATAAGCAGAAGCTGACACTATTCCCTTGGGATTAGAGGCTTCCAAAAAATAACCTTGAAAGGGTATGTATCCCTAGCCCGTTATGTGAGGGCTCCAAAGAGCTCTCCATTCCGTAGGGAAAATAAGCCTGAGAAAGTAACCCCGAAGAATTTCGTTTCCCGAAACTAGGCGTCTAACAAGCCTCGTTGTGCCCCGGGGGACAATGATGGGATGCGGCAGCCACAAGCATTTAGCAATAAACCACATTTGTCTTGGCAAATGCACATGTCCAACCAAAGAAGTTGGTTTCAGCCATTTATGAGGTGTTAGCAAAGGCCTGTAGTTGTGTAAACCTCCTTAGGGAAGGGAGTTTCCCATGAAGAAGTGTGGTCTCACATGTAAGGATTTGTTAGCTAGAACGCCAAGAACACAAACACTAGGTAGGTTTGTCCATGCTTTCTAGTAAACGCCAGAAAACGCCGGCAAGAGCCAGCAAATGTCGGTATGCGCCAGTGAGACCCCACGAATGCCAGCGAGTGCTGGCGATATTAGCTAACGTTGGAGAGCGCTAGCACAGTAGCTGGGTGTCACCGAACGTTGGATAGCGCCAGCAAAGTGGCCGGGTGTTAACAAACGCTGGCGAGCCCTGGTAAGAGTTAGTACATGCTGCTGGACGTTAGCGAACGCTGGTGAGCCAGGGCCAGCATCAGTGAGCGCTGGCGAGTGTTAGAAAACACTGCTGGGCGTTAGCAACCACCAGCCAGCATTAACAAGCGCTGGCGAATGCTGGCAAGGAGAGAATTAACTCTTACCTGTAAGGCAAACTTACAATGAATACTAAGGCAAGCAACCTGGGTTGCTTGCAGGCCTTCATCAGTCAGAAGAGCTCAGTGGGTGGGTGGGTGCAAAACATTGCTCATGGCTTCTCTGCGAAACTAAGGTCTTTTGCGAAGTACTCATGCTCATCTTAACCCCTACAGGGAGTTGATGAGTAGCTCTATGCCATACCCTCGGGAGGGAACGAAATAAAAGGCTATGCTGGACTTGAAGAAAAGCCGTTTCTCCCTTGTAAGAGGTTAAAACTATGAGGCACAGGTCCCGAAGGGCTTGGCCTCGCAAAGCTCTATGAGCTTTGTTGTGCCCTAAGAGGCATGATGTAGGAAATAACCCCAAAAGAGTTATAGCCTATAGGTAGTTTCTTCCTCGTAAGAGGTTGAAACTATGAGGAGCACAGGTCCTGAATGTCTTGGCCTCACAAAGCTCCATGAGATATGTTGTGCTCCAATAGGCACACTGTAGGATATAACCCCAGGGAGTTATTGCCTGCAAGTAGTCTCTCCCTCGTAAGTGGTGGAAACCATGAGGTACAGGTCCCGAAGGACCTGGCCTCACAAAAATCTTAAGAGCTTTGTTGTGCTGAAAGGCACAATGTCGACAATAACCCCCAGGAATTAAAGCCTACAAGACTCGTCGATGGGAGAGGTGGCAGTCCCAAGTGTTCGGCAGTCATTACCATCTGCGGCAAACACCCCAAAAGGTAAGTTACACATGATTTTCTTTTGTACCCTGACGGTATGGCAGGGATGAGCAGGAACTGCAAGCTGTGACCTAACTCCTTCATCACCAAGCTCTTTAGAATAAGAGCATGGCATGGATAAATCCAAACTCATGCCGGAGGAATCTCCTACCACTCAGGTGAAGACAGACTCTCGAGGGCATAAAAGGTGTCTAACCCCTGTTGCTGCTGTCGTAAATTCTCCTCGCAAGCGGGCAGACCATCGGACAGTGGCTGGTGAAGGGTAAAACTCTCCTTCGAAAGGGAAAGTAGCTCAACATCTGGTGGAGGATGGCTTTCCCTTTGTAAGGGATGGCTGTCCAACACCTAGAGGTTGACCTCCGGGCAGCGCTCTCGGCTTCCCATTAACAAGCTAAGCTCAAGTTGAAGGTTGGCATCAAGTCCTGCCTGTGAAACGTAGCTGAAGCTAGTTTCTGGGTTCACCCCGAAGGGATAACCCCAACTGGAAACTTGAAGGGATTCAGTCTACCACTGCTTTTGTTCTTACGCCAAAGTTGCAGAAACAAAGGTGAGCAGAAGCAGAGAGTGCTGCAGAAAATGTAACACACAGAACCATTCCTTAGTATGGAGACCCAAAAGCCCCAAGGAAGTGGCAACGGAAGAGACTTCCCTCAGAGGAGGGTGCCATTGCTCCGTTAAGGGAAGCAACGGAGTTCACAAAAAAGAGAAGTCCAGAGTCACCATCTGAAAGAAAAAAGGAATTTTCACACTTTTAGGACAATTGCTTGTAATCGTAAACCAGTTAAAAGGTTTTGATGGGAGAGCAAGACTATGTCTTTACTCTACCAAGCCGAAATAAAAAGTGACGATTGTTTACTAGAATTAGTCTGAGCGGGGTGGTTGGTCTACCCCCACTACCTAGCACAGGGTAATTACACTTGCAAAAGCTGTAACAGCTGGTTTTAGTTCTCACCAAAACAATATCCATATGTAAAGAGGATAAGGTTTGTATATAATGCCAGAACAAACTGGTTTGTTGCAAAAAAGATGTACAGTACAGTAAAATAATGGAGCAAGAAAACAGCGTTCTCACTAACTCTTCAATAGGCAGCCATTTTGATTCATTTTTTCATTTGTTCTAGCAATTTATATTTGCTCAGTCTACTTTGCACTTACATGGTACAGTACAGTGCTCACTTTCAATTTAAAACATGTCAAAATTTGTAAAGCCTAGGTTTAGTGGAGAATACAGTGAGAGTAAGTTATCAAAAGGATCCTGATTATGCATTCTGTGTAAAGGGCTCATAGTCTACTTATCAGAAAGTGTGCAATACGATGAGAATCTTGGGTCATTGCTACCAAGTCCTGTTGCCACTGGGGTCACAACAACAGTGATAACCAATGATCCTTCAATTTCCCCAGCTTGACCAAACGTAAATGATCTGGGGCTTCTAGTAACTGGAGAGGGTCCAACTATTGAGGCCATAAGCAGAAGAGCCAAACCTCAAAGTACAAAATACAATAAATTCAAAACTAGGACTTTAAATTTCCTTGTAGGTAGTAGGTTGGCCAGGGCACCAGCCACCCGTTGAGATACTACCGCTAGAGAGTTATGGGGTCTTTTGACTGGCCAGACAGTACTACATTGGATCCTTCTCTCTGGTTACGGTTCATTTTCCCTTTGCCTACATACACACTGAATAGTCTGGCATATTCTTTACATATTCTCCTCTATCCTCATACACCTGACAACACAGATTACCAAACAATTCTTCATCACCCAAGGGGTTGTCGCACTGTAATTGTTCAGTGCCACTTTCCTCTTGGTAAGGGTAGAAGAGACTCTTTAGCTATGGTAAGCAGCTCTTCTAGGAGAAGGACACTCCAAAATCAAACCACTGTTCTCTAGTCTTGGGTAGTGCCATAGCCTCTGTACCATGGCCTTTCACTGTCTTGGGTTAGAGTTCTCTTGCTTGAGGGTACACTCGAGCACACTCTCCTATCTTATTTCTCTTCCTTTTGTTTTGTTAAAGTTTTTATAGTTTATATAGGAGATATTTATTGTTGTTACTCTTCTTAGAATATTTTATTTTCCTTTTTTCCTTTCCTCACTGAGCTATTTTCCCTGTTGGAGCCCCAGGGCTTATAGCATACTGCTTTTCCAACTAGGGTTGTAGCTTAGTAAGTAATAATAATAATAATAATAATAATAATAATAATAATAATTATGTCAATTGCGATGTAATGACTTTAGATGATTAACAAAAGCACTCATTTTGTTATCGGTCAAGCTCGACACAAACACCATGGGAAGCAAAATAGATGCATTATCTTTGTAATTACAGTGATACCTCTACATACGATCATAATTCGTTCCAGAAACTGCTTCGTATCTTAAAACGATCGTATGTTGGAGCAAATATTCCCATAAGAATACTTGGTAATTTATTTAAATCGTTCCTCAGCCAAAAACCCATAATAAATCCTTAATAAATGGCTACACATAATTACACATTACATTAATACAATATAATAAATACATACAAACCAAAAAAAAAGAATAATAATAATGAAATAATAAATAAAAAAGGGGTTTTAATGTAACACTTTACCTTGGCGACAGGCCAGCGCAGGTGTAGGGACTGCTAGGCAGGAGGAGACGGAAGATCAGCGAGGAGGTAGGGACGGTGACTTTGTACGATAACATGTACGATAACTTACACTAACTTACACTACTACGTGAACTTTAACTTAACTTAGCTTATTTTTTTTTTCATCTTTATAATTTTATATTTTTTTTTTTTATTTTTTCCTTTCTTATTTTTAATTTTCATCACTTTCACTCGATTCTGTCTTCCTTTTCTTTGCTTCACTTTCTTTCTTTTCATCATGATCACTAGACCATTTTAAAGATTTTTTAAAAGAAACTATCAAGTGAAAGTTGCTTGGTACGGCTTTTGAGGATTTTTCTAAAATGCGTTAAGCAAACATCATCGAACTGCGCAACAACATGGCAAACCTGAAGTTTCTGTGGGTGATGCTTGTCGAAGAAATCAACCACGTGTTGATGATATGCCATCATCTGTTTTATTTCCGCCGTACCTAAGATTTGGCCTACCTCCTCGATCTCCTCCGACTCCTCAACTGCGCTTGGAACTCATCATGCTGCATGGCTTGCAGCTCCTTGAGTTCCTCGGTGGTGAGCTATTCATGATGCTCATCGATGAGTTCGGTGATGTTATCTTCATCCACCTCCAGACCCATGGACTTGCCAAGGGAAACAATCTCTTCGACGTCTTCCTCGGCGGCAACCACAGGTTCATTCTCGCGGCCAAAACCTTCGAAATCTCTGGGAGCAACAGCATCAGGCCAAAGCTTCTTCCAAGCAGAATTCAGGGTCCGACGGGTTACTCCCTCCCAAGCCTGATCAATGATCTTTAGGCAGTGCACGATGTTGAAGTGGCTCCTCCAAAATTCACGCAAAGTTAAGTTGGTGCTTTGCGTGACATTAAAGCACTGCTTAAATAAGTGCTTGGTGTACAGCTTCTTAAAATTAGAGATGACTTGCTGGTCCATGGGCTGGAAGATAGGGGTGGTATTCGGTGGAAGATACAACACCTTAATGAATTTGTATTCGTCGATGATATCATCTTCGAGTCGGGGGGGCGAGCGGGTGCATTGTCCAAACAAAGCAAGCACTTCAAAGGCAAATTCCTCTCCTGAAGATACTTCTTGACAGCAGGGCCGAAAACTACGTTTACCCATTCCACAAAGATAACCCTAGTAACCCAAGCCTTAGAATTAGAACGCCATAGAACATGTAGCAGGTCTTTATTAATTCTATGTGCTTTAAATGCCCTAGGGTTTTCAGAATGGTAAACCAATAACAGCTTTATTTTGCAGTCCCCGCTGGCGTTGGCACAAAGCGCAAGAGTCAACCGATCCTTCATTGGCTTATGTCCAGGCATTTTCTTCTCTTCGGCGGTAATGTATGTTCGACTAGGCATCTTTTTCCAAAACAGACCGGTTTCATCACAGTTGAACACCTGCTGCTCTACGTAACCTTCCTCCGCCACGATGCTTTCGAACTTTTTAACAAAGTCTTAGGCAGCCTTGGTATCCGAACTCGAAGCTTCTCCATGACGAACAACTGAATGAATCCAGGTCTGTTTCCTAAATTTCTCGAACCAACCTCGAGACGCCTTGAATTCCTCCGTCGTAGGATCGGCTGAACTCTCCCCCTCGTCACCCCGAGAGCGCGCCGCCTTCAAGTCACTGTAGATAGCGCTGGCCTTCTCACAAATGATCGTTTCCATGATCGTATCGCCAACAATCTCCTTGTCTTTGATCCATATTAACAAAAGTTGTTCCATCTCTTCAAGGGTAGGGCTACGACGTTTGGAAATAATCGTGATCCCCTTTGAAGGTTTCACTGATTTAATGGCTGCCTTCTGTTTTATGATCGTCGAGATCGTAGACATATTCCGGCCATATTGTTTAGCCAGATCGCTAACACGTACACCTCGCTCATGCTTTTCTATTATTTCTTGCTTTAATTCTAATGAAAGCATAGACTTCCTCCTTTTCTCACCACTACTACTACTTCCTGAACCGAAACTAAGCTTTTCAGGACCCATGATTAGGGAACACAGAAAACAACACGTGAAAAAAGAAGATAAAAAACACTGTTAAAACTGAGCGAATAGAGGACAACCACACGATGCGCACGAGATGAGAGGACTGATCAAGGTAACGCTCGATTGGCATCCCTCCGATGTGCTGCTGTCTAGCGGCGTCAACAACAAATGACGCTGGACGCTTCCGATAAAATTCCACGCGTACGCGTAATGTTTACTTCGTATGTTGGAGCAACACTTCGGGTGTCGAGACAGAAATTTGGTCGAATTTTACTTCAGATGTTGGAAAATTCGTATGTTAGGACATTCGTATGTAGAGGTTCCACTGTAGTACAATTATCACATGCTTCATCTACCATGGCACTTCCCCCAATTTTGGGAGGTAGCAATGATAAAAAAAAAATGAAAAAGGGGAATTTTCTTCTTATCGTTCTTCCCTGCCTGACGAGGAATTCAACCAAGTCTGGGTAGTACTGCTAGGGTGCTACAGCCCATCCTTCCCCGTTTTCCACCACAAATGAAGCTTTATATGCTGACTTCCCTACTGCTGCTATCTCAGCGATCACCAAGATGACTCGAGATGGTCGCAAGACCTATTGGAGCTGCATCACAATTGCTCGCCATTCAGTCATATCTCTAGCACGCTCCTTTGCCCCTCTCACATCTATCCTCCTGTCACATAGGGCTTACTTCACTCCATCCATCCACCCAAACCTTGACCTTCCTCTTGTACTTTACCCATCAACTCTTGCATTCCTCACCTTCTCCAGCATATGGCCATTTTCTATCCTCTCTACAAGGCCAAACCACCTCATCATCATCATCCTCATCTCCTCCTATGCCTATTGACGCAAAAAGCCTGAGTTAGATTTTGTCAGTCGTCTCTATCTTGAGCTTTTGAATCAATACTTATCCATTCATCATCTCCACCTCAATACTGTACATTCATATCCATTCTAGATGCTAATTCCTTTCTAACACCTGTTCTCACCCTCACTACTTGGTTCTTAACCCTATCCAATCAAGATACACCAGCCATATTCCTCAGGCACTTCATCTCAAACTCATTAAATTTCAGTCACTGTCACTTTTATTCCCCACAACTCCGATCCCTACATCACAGTTAGTACAATCACTTTATCATACAAATGTCTCTTTACATTTATCTCTAACCCTCTATTATTTACCACTCCCCTCACTGCTCCCATCACTTTACATCCATCATTCCCTCTCTGATGTACATCCTTTTTTACTCCAATATTTAAAGCAACAACAGAACCCAAGTACTTAAACTGATCTACTTCCTCAAGTAACTCTCCATTCAACAAGACATTTAATTTAGCAACACCCTCCCTTCTTATGCATATCATAACTTTACTTTTGCCCACATTAACTCGCAACTTCCTTCTCTAACACACCCTTCTAAACTCGTGTCATTAATCAACACAGGTTCTCCTCCAAATCTGCAAAAAATACACTATAATCAGCAAATAACAACTGATTCACCTCCTACGCACTATCACTATCTATCAGTTTCAATCCTTGACAAAGCACTTGAACCTTCTCTTCTCTTACAGCTCTATCAACAAACAAATTGAACAACCATGGCAACATCACCCATTTCTTTCTCAGTCTCACTCTCACAGGAGACCACTCACTCACTTCATTTCCAATCCCAACATGACAAATTTGGAATAATTTGTATTTTTCCTAACTATACAAACCTGAAGCTCTTTACCTAGGAGTATTATTTCGGCACTAGCTGGAAACCAGCCGTTAAGATTTTACGAGGTGTCTATCCTCCGCTAGTTAGCAGGAGGGAGGTAGAAGGGGGGTAACCCACCCCATTGCTTACACTTGCACTAGTAAACACCATCACTTTGCAATAGCGGCAGGATTTGTGCGGGAAGGTGATGGCGGGACCAGTACTGTATGTGTAAAGAGCTCCAGGTTTGTATTGTTAGGAAAAATGCAAATTATTCCAAATTTGTCACTTGTTCCAGCACTAGATGTAAACTTTACAGAGCGAAAGGAAACTCACCTCATGATGGGTGGAAGTCCCTAAAATAAATTGGCTACAGACTGTAGCGGGGTATCCCTCTGCTACAAGCGAGCTGTTTAGAGGGAACCCTGACACCTCGTGATCCTGAAGGATGATGGTCTGGCCAATCGATACTAGAGTAGAATTCAGCAATGTGACTTGACCAGGTAAGCGTAAAGTTGGAGCTATATCCCTCACTTAACCTAGGCATTGTCCGACTCCACATCGCTTGGAGGACAGGGACATAAATATATACATATATATCAGGTTGTACAAAAGCATGTGAGAATGAAAATAGTCTTACTTGCACATAACATCTGCCCTCAACCAACTGCTGCTTGTCCTACAAGGGAATTGAGGTGTTAGTTGACAACGCTTTACGCAGCCACCACAGGATCTAAGGTGAACGTGTCTAGGTTCCTGTGGGTTGCGTGTTGCAGGTAGTGGGCTGTGAACGTAGTCTGACGCTTCCACAAGCCCGCTTGTAACACCTGTGTCACAGAGAAATTCTTTTTAAACGACAGGGATGTTCTGATACCCTTGACATCAAGGGTATGGGGACGGCAACTGGTATGAGAGTGGTCTTGTTAAATAGCTCTCTCAATTACCAGCCTAATCCAGGAAGAAATCAAGTTTTTTGTGATCTTCCTTTTATTCTTCCCCATGCTTACGAAGAGCCTGTTAATCTATGGGCAGGCTCTCTCAGTTTCCTTCAAGTATCTCATTAGCACCCTCACAGAGCAGAGTAACAGCTGATCAGAATCATCCGTTGCAGACCGGAGACTCTCAATATGGAAGGGCCCGAATCCAGGATCCAATACAGCCTGATTCTGAGTCTCAGCTACGAACTCAGAGACGAAACCGTGTATCACTTGCCCCCATCCTATAGAATGAGCAATGTTATAGGACAGACCATGAAACTCATTGACTCTCTTTACAGAGGCCAGGGCTAGAAGGAAGACCGTTTTCAGGGTCAAGTCTCGATCTGAGGCTTCCTAAAGAGGTTTGTTAGGGGCTCTTTTCAGTGAACGTAGAACTTAACTACTTTCCAAGGTGGTCTGACTTCTGACTGTGGGCATGTGTGCTCAAAATTTCGTACGAATAGAGACAACTCTGTCGAGGAGGAAATATTAAATTTGTTTAGCTCTAAGATGAGGTTCAAGGCCGAAGGATAGCCTTTTACCGCCGGCACTGAAAAAAATTTTTCCTCCCTGAGGTATAGTAAGAGCTCCACTATTGTTGGAATAGCGGCACAAGAGAGGAACAATACCTCATCCACGACACCAACCACAAATGACGGACCACTTTGCCTGATATACAGAGGCAGACGACTCCTGGATGTATCCTACCATACTTTTTGCAACTGGTCTCGAAAAGCCTCTCTTTTCAAGCAGATGCTGGATAACCTCTAGGCATGAAGACGAAGTGATGGAATCACCTCATGGAACATCATAACGTGTAGTTGTTTGAGTAGATGAGGAAGTGTAGGGAGTTCCCTCTGTGTCTCTGTCGGCAGACGCAGACAGTCAGGAAACCATTCTGCATGATGCCACAGTGGAGCTATTAGGGTCACCAACAGATCTTGAGATGCAATGACTTTGAGAGCTTCCTTACTAGGCAGAAGGGGTGGAATGCAGACACATCTATTCTGTCCCAGGGGTGTTGAAAGGTGTCCTGCCAGAACGCCTGTGGGTCCGGTACTGGAGAGCAGTACACGGGAAGCTTCCAGTTGAGGGACGTTGCAAACAGGTTTATTGTCAGCGAACCCCACAAAGTTAAAACTTTGTTGGCTATCCGTTGTGTCAAGGACCATTCAGAGCCTGCTCAGATTGTCCATCAGCATGTTCTTCTTCCCTGTATGAACCGGGCCAAAAGAGCTAACAATCTGTTTCCCGTCTACTTGAGGATTTCTACAGCCAGATGGAATAAGGGCTGTGAAAAGCTCGCTCTCTCTCTCTCTCTCTCTCTCTCTCTCTCTCTCTCTCTCTCTCTCTCTCTCTCTCTCTCTCTCTCTCTCTATGCAACATGAATGAAACTTCGGTTAACGTTATTCGATTCAACTCAGAGTACAAGCAAATAAAATATGAGAGAAGCATTTCAAATAAAACTACTGAATTGGAATTAATGTGCTAATTGGAAAATAATAGATCAAATAATAATTGTTTCTTTTAGTAAATATGAAATATCCTTCGGTAGCATGCCTTAATAATAAGGGAGTTATATGATCTGAAAATTAGGCTGGGGTCACACATCTGCAACTAAGGTCTGCGACTTGCTGCGATGTTGGAAAACAGCCGTATTTTTCGGTATCGCCATTCTACAAAGAATCCCCCTCGAATATGTGCAGAAATACGCGGGAGAGTTGCTCAAGCTGTCGCGCTGGCCGGCGAAGTCTCGCATGAGGTTAGGTCGCGACCACGTTGTGAATTTTTTGGTCGGTTCAAAACTGTGGCGACCTTCTGCTGCGACTTTTGTGAGCTGTGAATCTTTGCAGCGGAGTCGTAGGCAAATCGTACCACACTACGACTTGGCAACGGTTCCTTTGCAACAATTGCAGGTATGTATGACGAACTTGTTGTAGGAGCTAGCGAGTATATGGAGCTTACAATCTGACAACACAGTTTCCCGCCGGCTTGAAGGCAGGAATAAAGAAATGCTCGGCCACAGTTCGCAGGTCGTCCAACTCTGGTTACTATGAATGAAATCAATAAAGAAAATGAACGTGAACAAATAAAATCTGGAATCAATATAAATGACTTAAATACAAAATAAAGAATATGAATGGATAAAAAGATGTTAAATTGTCACTGAATGTAATCAATAAAGAAAACGAAAGGGGACAAAATCTTCAATCATTATCAATGATTTAAATAAAAAATAAAGAATATGAACAAATAAATAATGTTAAATCATCACTACAAATGAAGTAAATACAGAAACTTCCCTTCATATACCTCCTTGCCAATCATCGTGCACTCACTGCCAGGTTGAGTGGCAATCTAGTAGTAATCGAGTGGTAATTGAGCGGTATTCTTAAGCCCTCAATAAATCTCACGGGAATCCGCACTAGTTCCGACTATTTGCAGGGTTAATCCCATACTGAATACAGTAGGCAGCGGCTCCCATTCAACATGCTCTGCAACAGTCACCCAAGTCCAATAATAAGTGAGCAGAAATCTAGCAGGAAGCATGCAACAGCTTATTCCGACATAAAACAGCAGAACAATTGCTAGACTTTCAGCAATTTTTAGGATTTTTTAACATCGCAGTGAGTCACAGAGCTTAATTGCAGATGTGTGACCCCAGCCTTAGTCGTCTAGGTAAGGTTGATTAGCTGATTTGAATGCAAACAATGAATAAAATTGTAATTTTCTATGTTTTCAATTATAAATATAATACTAAAACGTAAATATTACATGCATTATTATTGGATACAGTTAAGAAAAACAATATGACAAACAGACGAGACAGGGGCGGGTAGTCAAGTTCCTTCTCCTTGCAAATTTTCTCCGCCACATCTACGCTAATTCAAATAAATTAGCAAAATCAATGAATTTGGGAGATGCGAGAACAAATGAAAGATAAGAATGGGAATACGTGGAACGAGGAGGTGGTTTAGAATGATTAATAAGATGAAAATGACCAATGAATGCTAAAAAAGAGGCGATGAATGAAATTGCGAAAAATAAGAAGAATCAAAGGAGTCAGAGAGATACGTTGATGTGTGAGGGAGAGCAAAGTAAATGTATGAAAGGGATTTGGGAAGGAATTGGGAAAAGGATTACGGATATAATAATAATAAGTGAAAGACAATAATAATGTGAAGGAGATATCATACTAATATGTATGATAGGTTATATCAGTGAGGTAATTCTGTAAAAGTGATGGTCATATCAGTGGGATAATATCATGAAAGTGAATATAGGTTGACGACAGACTATGCAGATTTGATCAGCTGATTTGAATGTAAGCAATGCATAAAATTATAATTTGCTGTTTTTAATTATAAATACGATACTAAAATGTGAATATTACATGCATTATTATTGGATACAGTTAAGTGAATCACCAGTTTAATCAAAATACGGTATATTTCAAATATAGCTGTAATTTTTTACCACCGTATATGGATACACACCTACAGAGAGAGCTAGGACCAGCTGGGTGTAGAGATGGGTAGTGGCGCGCAGCATTCCCAGAGTAAAGGAGCGCGGGCTATTTGAAATCATCACCCAGCTAGAATTCTATCGCAATTTTTATGAGAATTTTTATCTAAAAGGCATTGCATTGTTCTTGGCTATCCCAATGCTGTTGCCAACTATTAGAAATCAAATTCTTAATGTTGGGTAAATAATCAACACACTTTTTTTCTCTCCCCTCGGGCGCAAAAAAACCAAACCGCGAAGCAAGAAACCGCGATTAACAAGGTCTGACTGTGTTTGCCTTTCCTCTAGACAAAGTTTCTAGTGTACGTGTGTCTAGATGAAAACTCGCTAGAAGGAGCAATGCACGTAGCAATAGAGTGCGTGCCTTCTTCCAGTGAAAGGGCTCGCCCTCCCATCTCGGTAGATGGTAGTGTGCACAACATTATGCAGGACTTATCCGCTGTAAGTAGGTCAGCGCACCCACTTGCTTACGCGTTTAGGAGAGAAACTCAGGCAGTTGCTTCGCGCTTATGAGAAAACAGCAAATCAGATTGTACCTTAGAAGAAGGAAAACCTAAGAGGGCTTGACCTCGCATAGCGTTACGACGACGAGGGAGAGGGATCATAGGCAATCACCTCCCACCATCATCATCCAGCTCCAAAAAGCTGTGCTCTGATAGGCTACAGCAAGGCATGGATGAATCCAATGCCCGTAAGTGGAACACCCAGGGGGAAGGTCACTCAACAATCAACCCATTTTGCTCCTGACGGCAAATATTTTCGTGGGCGAGGAGCTTGCTTAACAGAGGCTGGCAAAGGGGATCTTTCCCTCGTAAGGGAAGATCATCCAACACCTGATGAAGAGCGCCCCTCCCTCGGAATGGAAGGTTTTTCAACACCTGGAGGCGCCCCTTCAGACAGCTCACTTCGTCTCCCTTCCAGTCAGGTGAACCCAGAAAAAAGATCAATTCTAGGGTTCCTCCGACAAGTCACTCCAAGGAGTACTTGTCAGCAACTGCTCACGCCCGCCCGCTGAACCTGAAAAGAAAGATATGAAAAAGGAAAATTTTTCACTCTTTAGGCAGTTGTTAAATCAAAATGAAATCTTTTATTTAGGATAATAGCAGGGGAATCAGACATGTCTGCACTCTAAGAAGCCGAAAAAAAAAATGTGACGGTGTTTACTAGTGTTGCTGTAAGTGGGGTAGTGGGTTACCCCTGCTAACCCCCTCCCCATAAATAGTGGACGGTAGTTACACCTCACAAAATCTTAATGGCTGGTTTTCAGCTAGTGCCAAAATCTCTCTTATTCTCATTTCTCATCAGTCACCTCAACACCTGCAACAACAATTATATCTGCCTCCTTATTATCTTCAACATTCAGCAACTTTTCAAAATATTCAGCCAACCTTTTCCTGGCCCCATTTCCTTTCAATAACCTTCCATTTTCATCTTTCACTCTCTTTCCATTCCTCGATCTATCTTTTCTTACTCTTAATTTCTTTCCAAAATTTCTTGTTATTCTCTTCATACGAACGACCGAATCCCTGAACCCACCTCCAGTCAGCTGCCCTCTTTACCTCAGCTACTTTACAATTTATTTCCACATTTTTCTCTCTATATCCTTTAATATATGTTACATACTCCCTATAAAACGGATTTTGAGCGAAGCGAAAAATCTATTTTTGGGTGAGATGGCCATGACGTCCTAATGGAAGGTTCCTTTAGTAGCTTCCGGAGGGTATATATGACTACAGTGATATTCCCAGAGAATCAAACCAAAGGTTTCACAGAATTCTAACTTCTGGCGCGAGTACCTTTAAGATTACTCTCAAGGGTATCGTATATCATCAGGGGACGTATTCTTGACACGCCACATGGCAATCTGCACCCTGAATAGCCTTTACGCCTCGAGGGGGAATACGTGGCAGAATAGAAGGGTAACCGCAACAAAGATTACCCTGGTTCCCCTACTACAATCGTATCACAACCGCGCCAACTCCCTCTGGCGGTCATTCTTTGTAGCGTTGAGCAAGGTGCTACAGGTACAGTAGATCAGGGGGGGAAACCATGAAGATCTTTTCATAGAGAAGAAGGGTGGGTCCATTAGGATGTCATGGCCATCTCACCAAAAAATAGATTTTTCGCTTCGCTCAAAATCCGTTTTCTGGGCTCTGACCCGTGCCGTGCCGCCCAGTGAAATGCTCCTTTTACATCATTTCTAAGGTAATAACTGCTATGAATTTACCAGAGAAAAAATTGTATAGGAATGCTAGGTTGAACCCAGCTCACTCACCTAATAAGGTGTCGGTATAAATAACTGGGGCGTGATAAATCACAACCAGAGGTCTCGCACCATTTAGATAACTCCTGTCAACATCCCCGAACAGCGAGAAGCCGTTCAACAACCCAACTTCAATCGCTACTACGAACGAGCCCACCCACGCTAGTGACGTCACTCCTTTTCATAGCACCTGCTTGAACGCTGTTATTCTTTTGTTGGTGTGTGTTTTCCTTTGGTTTACCCAGGATTTTTCCCAGGATGTCGGATTCTACTGTTACTCCACCTAAGTTAAGTACCAGATCTATGAGTTTTGAGTATTTGGAGGTAGTCTTGCACTTGGTTATTTAATTATCTCAGTTTTTACTTTACGCGACCCCGCATCAGGTCCGCCATGCTGGCTGGCTACCTACTCTCTCTCTCTCTCGTTCTTGATGCTTAACAATCAGTCTTATATACTGATTGTTTCTCGTCCTGAACTTTCTGGGTATCCACGGTTCACACCCCGTGTTATTTTATGCTATGGTATTTGTCTGTTATTATATTAACAGCTAGTTTATGATATTACGATATCTTGTTCATTTAGGTTGGCATGCCTGGTCGCCTTCGGACGTTACTAGTTTTACTTTGTTTTACGTTTCACGTTCGTAGTAGCGATCATATTAGCGTATACGTTATTTTACTAGTATTTTAGTTCGTCGGGACTTTCGCGAGGCTGTTATTATTTTATGTTTGTTGTCGGCACCTCACCGACACCTTGTTATGTTGGCAGCCCTTCCTAGCTCGGTCTCCCCCGCGCTGTTAAGCTTGGTCTTCCCCTGCCTCTCCGTTCATCCCTTCGGGTTATTTTACGTTTATTATTGTCATTATCCAGCATGCCTCCTTTTTTTCATGTATTACCATATCAGTGATATTATTATTATCAGTTTATTATCCTAGTCTTTCCGCGTGATCTTAGTCATGGGTCTCAGTTCAGGTTGGTACACCTGTTCTTCTGCCCCTCTCGTTAGCCTCCTCACTCCCCCCCCCCCCCCTCCGCCCCGACACCCCCACCTCAGGAATGTCTTCACTCGCTCTCATATGGAGGCTCGGAATCAGCCTTTGTTTCATATATCCTCGGGGATGTTGACACTGGTTATCACCTTGTTCCGTCCCGGGCGGATTCTGTTCGTGTGTGAGGCTTGTTATCCATTATTGTTCATATTTCCCCTACCCTTCCATTACTGTTTCCCCGCCGTCTCGTCTCGATTGGCCATCGGTAGGCAGGTGGGATCCGGTTCGGTCTGGGTTTTTATGTTGTGTATATTCATATTTATACACATTTTATTCCTGCTACTCCACCCGGTCCCGCACCTCACGGACCCATTACAGATCCCTTCCCCTCTCCCCCTCATATGGTGTTCCGCATTCCACGGACTCCATATACATTATTATTCCTTATGGGATCGCCGGACGTAGCCTTCGTTTATTCCCATGTCGAGTTCGATTATTCCTTGTGCCATCGACGGGTTTAACCCTCGATTCCCCTGTCCGCCTTCTCCGATAGGCTTTCATGAGCCCTGGGCTCTCAGTTGTCTCCCCGGAGCCAGCGGACCCCCCTTTTTCCACGAGGATTAATCTCATTATATATTCATACATATCTATATATATCCCCTGATCTTGACTCCCCCCCAGGGTATGATCACGATTACGGTTTGACTTATTCTTATCTATATTGTTTTACAAGCTTAAAATTAGTATTTCCGCTACAGCGGTGTATTCTAAGCTCCCGGTGCCTCCGTGCTCCTCCAGCTTACTCACGGGATACTCATGTATCTTTTATTTTACAGGCAGTACGCTGTTCCATGACGGCATGCTCGGCGGTCCTTAGCCAACCCTGCGGCCACGACGTGTGTCGCTCTCATGCCCATTGTGCTGCCCTGGTGGATGACGATCACTGTTTGGCATTCGGACAGTTGTGTTGTTTGCTACAAGCTAGCTTCCACCTTAACCTCTGAATCGGTAAGTAGTTCGTCTTAGCCGTTCTTTACAGACTTGGTAAGTGGAGTTATATTAATTACAATTAATTTTAATTGCATCATTTTACTTTGCTCCTCGCATGCCCTCCAGGGCCTTGTGTTCGCAGGCTCCTGGTCCCCTCCTCTTTTTCTCTTCGGCATGAAATTCCCTACCTTCACTAATAGCCTGTTCTCTTTCAGAGCTCCGAGCCTGCTAAGACTTCGGCTCTAGCAACCCTCAAGGTCTGGATTGGCGGATTCGCCTGGAATGTAAAGGCTAAGTAACCTTATATCTTATCGGAACAGTGGTGTTCCCTCCTTTATCCACATGCAAAAACATCTGCTGCGGTCCCCAAAGAGTTGGCGGACCAAGAAGAGACGAGCGGGATGATAACGGAAGACGTTGCAACCCTCAATCTAGACGTCGAACCCATGGTTCTTGAGGAACCCGACACAGGTAGGGAGATAGGTGAGTCAGGTGGGTCCCGGGCTGAGATTCCTCTCCTCAGCCCGACTTTCTCTTCTACTTCGAACCAATCTTCCTTTCAAGGTTTTCCGGGGACTTCCGGTGCTGATCTCAAGCTCCGGTCTGTGATCCCCAAGGTTAAGGCTCACCGCAAGCCTTTGCATAAGACCCACAAGTCTTCGAAGTCATTGAGGTCGTCCAAATCTTCCTCCACTAGAGTCCCCAAAGACTCCGTCGCCATGCCCTCGACTTCTCAAGGACCAGTCTCCGGTACGACATCTGTTCCCCCTCCGGCGGAACCATTTAACCCAGCGGATTTCTCAGAGAAGCTGTTTTCTCGCTTCGAGACAATGTTATCGTCACATACTCAGCAAGCCATCGTAACTCTTCAACAACAGCAAGAAAGGGTTGCTAATGTTGAGAACCTAGTCCAGGGTCTCATGCGTTCGGGGCTGCCACAACAGCAGCAATATGCCATCCCCGACACCTCTAAGCTTCCACCCTTTACTAAGAGTAACCCCTGGAGGTTAGCTCTACATGCCCCCTTTTCGGATGGCATGTTGTCCATTGAAGGTTTCGGAACTCGACCGATTGAGGACTTCGAGTTCTACCCACCGGGTCTGCAATTTCCTTTTCCCGGCTTCGCTCGCTTGACTGATGAGGCTCTGATTCGCCTAGATAAAGTCCCTAAGGAGATTGTGATCTTCCCCAAGGAACAGGCCCAGTCTGTTTTGGTCCGCGCCTTCAACGAGTGGGATTGTGTGAACACAATGCTCACACCCCATAAGAACTCATAGACGAGCATATCCCTACTCCATGCACAACCAAGATCATGGAAATAGCCTATCAGGCTTCCAAGGAAGAGAAGCCCTTACCCCAGCTTCGGGAGATGGAATTGACTTCCCTTCTCTTCCCTGGTGACCATGAGTGCTGGCGGAACGCCCCATCTACCTTTTCGGTAGGAAAACTGAGCCCGGACTGTGCTTCGACGCAGTTCAATGAACGCCTCCCCAAGCTACCGTAGTCCCTAATCAAAATAGAGTTTGAGACCTGGTGTAGGCTCAGTAGATCCATTAATTCTACTGCTCTATCAGAGATGACCGTTACCACTTACGACGAGGAACCTATCATTAAGGTCCTCACAAAGTCACTTCTGCAGACATTATTGATCGACACATATGACTTCCCTAACGCCAGATTCCGTTGCCGACGTCATGTATCGTCGGAGGCTACTATTCGCCATGAACCTAATAGACTCATCAAAGCCTCGGTCTGGGGTCCGGACCTCTTCCCGGAGGATATGGTTAACACTGCTCTCAGCGAGGCAGCTCGAGTTAACCAAAGCCTCAAGGTTAGGTGGGGTCTAGTTCCCAAAAGGAAATATGAATCTCCTAGTGCTCCAGTCCGTGGCAGGAAGAGGTTGAGGCCCTTCCACTCCTCACAATTCAGACAGCCTCTTCAGGTAGTGCAACCTGTCCCAGTTCAGTCTGTCCCTGTTTCACAGGGCTCCCAGCCTTCTACCTCTAAGGGCCAACCCCAACAGCAGTATGTGTTGGTCCCTCAGACACAAGTCGCATCGACTTCGTTTGCTGCCTACCCCGCCTTCAACCCCACTTACGAATCTCAGGGTTCTTTCCAAGGCTACCAGCGCCACAGAGGCTCCAGAGATGCCTTTCGTAACCGGGTTCCCACCGAGGCAAGACTTTCCGTGGAGGCAGAGGTGGCAAATCTTCATCAAGCCATTGAAAAGTTGCAGGTAGGAGGGAGACTATACAAATTTCGGGACCACTGGAAGTTCAGCAACTGGGCTTCCAGCATAATCTCCAAAGGTCTGGGGTGGAGCTGGCTACAGGGACCCCCTCCACCAAACAGTTTCTACCAACTCCCAACAGAAGAGCTACGTTCATTTACAAAGGATCTGTTGCAAAAGAACGCAATCCAAAGCGTGCATCGATTAAAATTTCAAGGTCGCTTATTCAGCGTGCCAAAGAAAGGCTCAGACAAACGAAGGGTAATCCTGGACCTGTCTCGTCTAAACTCCTTCATTCGTTGTGAAATATTCCACATGCTTACCGTCTTGCAGGTGCGGACCCTACTTCCCCGTAAGGCCGTCACCACCTCCATCGATCTTACAGATGCCTACTATCACGTTCCAATAGCAAGGCATTTTCGCCCCTTCCTAGG
This sequence comes from Palaemon carinicauda, assembly GCF_036898095.1. Taxonomy (NCBI): domain Eukaryota; kingdom Metazoa; phylum Arthropoda; class Malacostraca; order Decapoda; family Palaemonidae; genus Palaemon; species Palaemon carinicauda. The sequence continues at coordinate 242,763,601 of NC_090725.1, read as the reverse complement.
CTTCAAGCTGGGCAAACAAGCCTATGCTTTCAAGGTGATGCCATTCGGGCTCAACATAGCGCCCAGAATCTTCACCAAACTAGCCGAGACGGTGATTCAGGAACTTCGAACCCAAGGGATTCAAGTAGTGGCTTATCTCGACGATTGGCTGATCTGGTCGAACAACGTCCGGAACTGCCACTCGGCGACGAACAAGGCCCTCTCCTTCCTTCGACGTCTACGATTTCCGGTCAACCTCGAGAAATCCCGCCTGGTCCCGGAGACCAAGTTTCAGTGGCTGCGGCTACAATGGGACCTCAATTCCCAAACATTGTGCCTGCCCAAAGCCAAAAGGAAGGAAATAGCGAGGAACACGAAACAGTTTCTCAGAGACAAGTTGACATCCAGAAGGAACCAGGAGAGAATACTAGGTTCCTTACAGTTCGCCTCCATCACAGACATCGTCTTAAAGTCCAAACTAAAGGACATAAACAGAGTGTGGCGCTCCAGAGCGACCAAGAAACGTCGAGACAGGCGAGCTCGCCTTCCTCCAATCCTGAGGAAAAGTCTGCAGCCTTGGACGAAGGTCAAGAATCTTTCCAAGTCAGTTCCCTTGCAATATCCTGCCCCGGGACTCGTCGTTCACACAGACGCCTCCCTCACAGGGTGGGGAGGTTACTCTCAACACAAGAAAGTCCAAGGGTTATGGTCTCCAATATTTCAACAAATACACATAAATGTCCTAGAAGCCATGGCAGTCTTGCTTACCCTAAAACGTCTCAACCCAGCCAGGAATCTCCATATCAGACTGGTCCTCCAGAGCGCAGTCATAGTCCACTGCATCAACAGAGGAGGCTCCAGGTCAGCCCACATAAACCACGTTTTGTTGGCGATTTTCTCCATGGCAACGTCTTCCAAGTGGCATCTATCTGCAGTCCACCTGGTGGGAGTTCGGAATGTAGTGGCGGACGCACTTTCCCGGACGACCCCGTTGGAGTCGGAGTGGTCACTGGACAATCGATCCTTCCGATGGATCTTATCTCAGGTCCCGGGTCTCCAGGTGGAATCCAATCGCAAACTAGAATGTTATGTAGCCCCCAACCTGGACCCTCAGGCTTATGCCATGGACACTATGTCAATAGACTGGAACACTTGGAAGACGATTTATCTGTTTCCCCCGTAAACCTCCTGCTGAAAGTACTGCACAAGCTCAGATCTTTCAAGGGCCGAGTGGCTCTGATAGCCCCCAACTGGCCCAAAAGCAACTGGTTCCCCCTGTTACTGGAGCTAGGCCTCCGGCCCCGGCAGATACCCAATCCTGTTCTAACACAAGTAGTACAAACTCGCAATGTGTTAGCTTCCTCAAGGATTCTGAATGCCCTAACTTTATGGACTTCATGAAGTTCGCAGCTCAAAAGGGTGCAAACATCGATCCTCTGAATACCCTATTCCTGGAATCAGACAAAAGAGAATCCACTCTCCGTCAATATGACTCAGCCGTCAAAAAACTGGCAAAGTTTTTGAAAGACTCACAAGTTGAGAAAATGATGATGAACCTGACTGTGACATTCTTTAGAACTCTTTTTGAATCGGGCCTAGCAGCCAACACTATTACCAGGATCAAATCAGCCTTGAAAAAGATCTTCCATGTCGGTTTTGACATTGACCTGACAGATTCATACTTCTCTTCCATTCCAAGAGCTTGTGCCAGACTGAAACCATCAACTCGCCCTAGCGCAGTTTCTTGGTTCTTGAACGATGTCCTGAAGCTAGCCTCTGACACTTTGAATGAATCTTGTAACTATATGGCATTGTTAAGAAAGACACTTTTTCTTTTGAGCCTCACCTCCGGCTCTAGAATCTCAGAATTGTCGGCCCTGTCTAGAGACCCAGGTCATATCGAGTTTCTCCCTTCGGGTGAGGTCCCTCTCTCCCCTAACAAAGTATTCCTGGCTAAAAATGAGGACCCCCAAAACAGGTGGTCTCTCTGGAAGATTGTTCCACTTCCTCGGGATCCATCCCTGTGTCCAGTTACCACCCTGAAAGCCTACTTAAGTAGAACTTCCACAGGGCCCTTATTTATTAGAGAGAATGGAGGAACTATTACCCTTAAAGGAATTAGACAACAAATTCTTTATTTTATTAAACAAGCTAATCCCGAGTCATTCCCACACGTCCATGATATTCGAGCTGTTGCTACTTCAATTAACTTCTTTCATCATATGAAATTTTTTGAGCTCACAAGATATACGGGTTGGAAGTCCCCTAAGGTCTTTAAACGTCACTACCTGAAACCTTTAGAAGCTCTTAAATTTGCAACAGTAGCAGCTGGGAATGTAGTTCCTCCTGAAGGCTCTGAGTCCTGATCATAACGTCTTGCTCTGTCCTCATTCCCTCCTGCCTAGCTTTCTTATTGTCCCTACCTGGTTTGGTTATCCTTTGTCATATACCATTATGGTGTATTATTTTTATTATTCATTGATTTATTCTACCGATTGTTTTGGTTTCATCTGTGCTTATCCCTCGAGTTGATTTTATTTTAATTTGTTATTATGTATTTTGCTATATTCACATTATGCTTGAATTATTACCATCCCTATGGGATTGTTTACCATGTTTTATTGCCTTTTTATCTTGTGGATTACTTACCTTCGGGTTACTTTATTACTGTTTTCAGTGGATATTGTCCACTCATAACCATGTTGATCTCTTGCCTATGGGATTCCTATCCCTCCTGTTTGTTATTAAACTACACAATGTATTATTATTTTGTGTTATTTTCTCCCCAGGTAGTTAGCCATATTGGGTCCCTATTCTCTGGCACTATTTCACTGGGCGGCACGGGTCAGAGCCCAGAAAAGGGATTTTGACGTAGGAAAAATCTATTTCTGGGCGAAAGACCTCTGCCGCCCAGTGAACCCACCCGTCCCTCCCTTCCGGGCCCCAATCTGGGGTGCTATAGGAGTGACGTCACTAGCGTGGGTGGGCTTGTTCGTAGTAGCGATTGGAGTTGGGTTGTTGAACGGCTCCTCGCTGTTCGGGGATGTTGACAGCAGTTATCTAAGTGGTGCGAGACCTCTGGTTGTGATTTATCACGCCCCAGTTATTTATACCGACACCTTACTAGATGAGCGAGCTGGGTTCAACCTAGCATTCCTATACAATTTTTTCTCTGGTAAATTCATAACAGTTATTACCTTAGAAATGATGTAAAAGGAGCATTTCACTGGGCGGCACAGGTCTCTCGCCCAGAAATAGATTTTTCCTACGTCAAAATCCCTTTTTTGGGCTCAAGCCATGACGTCCTAATGGAAGCATACCAGAGAATTAATGTATCTGTGGTTTTGTGTCAGTGCCTTAACTTTGGGACAATATTTCTACGGCCAAAAGGGCCAATTGAGACAAATGACGTTACCGTTATCCGTCATCATCACTAAGCATAACAATGTTAGTGCTTCCTGCCCACTACAGGGAAGAGTCATTTTTAGACGTTAGAAAAGGGCCTCAAGGTAGCAAATATTGTATAAACAAACATAAGTATACACTGAGAATACAAACGGTCTCAAGGATTGTATATATTGCGGAACCAATATCAGTGTCCTCATCCATTGATTGTAAGCATACAATGATATGAGAAATATTTACATGAGTAAGTTAAGGAACTCTGGTATTTTAAACATGCAATTGCTGGGCGAATTAGGACGCAACTGCATTTTGATAGATATTTATTCCTAATAAATGGCTACATGCTAAATGAATGTAGCATGATAAGGAAATTATACGAGAGACATACACAGAAATTAATGTTCCCCTTTTTGAAAGGGGAAAATGATGAGTGCCACTCTCAAACTGAAGAAAAGCTTTTTTAACAAGACTTTTCTTTATAATTTCTGTACATGAAATAGTCTAACAACACTGTGTACTATGTACACACGGACTCATGGTATCCGTATAATTTCACACCTGAGATTCTGAACAGATTTAGTGTTACCTTGGCAGCACTTATTCAAAGGGAGGTCACAAGAAAATTGCTGACCCCTTCTCCTTTTAATTAATAGTCCCAATCAATTTACTGTTCATCGCAGAGCTAGATGACAGGGTCCAAATAGCACCTACCTCCACCACATAATGCTTCAATCCATAGATTTGCTTAGTATAGTGTCTGTAAGATGCATTGGACAACCTCCGATCAGTAGGTGAACGAAGAGGCTAAAGTCCACACACTGAAAGGTTCACTGATGAAGCAACTTTCCTCGGATCTTTTATCTGCAGGAATACTGTCAGGATCCGCTCTGCGAAAAAGGTAGGTGAGGTTCGCCCTCAGTTGTAGGGATAGTTTGATCCAAAGTTTTCTCCTGTAAAGAGCTGTTCCTCCTGAAGTCTGAATTTCTATGAAGATAGACCTTAGACGCTCTAGCAGACCTAGAGAGACATCTTCCTTCAGAGGGCAGATTCTCCAGGAGCCCCACCTCTTAGTAGGTAGGACGTCTTTAATGAGAAAGGTTAGATCAGAAAGAGATGCAGTTCTCCCACTTAATGTGGCCCTCATCTCCAGATAGGGCCACTATTTCACTAACTCTAGTCCCAGAGGCTATAGCGAACCGAAAAAATAACCTTTTAGGTTAGATGCTTGAGGGAACAATCATCATTCTTCACAGGTGAGGCATAATGTAGGACCTTGTCCAAAGACCATGAGATGGGCTTTAGTGGCGTTGCAGGCCTAAGCCTGCACATGTTATAGGAAATTTATTAAAGATTTCAATCGTTAGATCCATTTAACGGGCATATAGAAGAGGTCTAGTCGGGGCTGACTTGCACAGAGATAATGGTCCATGGATCCAAAGATCCCATCAAGTGACTTCTCTCGCAAAGTCGGCCATACCCTTGGTGCTTACTCAAGGGTTTATATGGAGACAAGGCCGAAGAACTAGCGTTCTCATAGTATCCAAGGATACACTGCCTCCTTCCTCAAAAGCCAACGTGCTGTCGGCCGCGAGACCCTGAATATAGGGGTGGACAGAGAAGGACAGGCAAAAGATCATGAGATTGTTTTCGGGCCCTTTTGCTTTACAAAACAATTTACTTTTCCCAAGAAGACTCGTATTGTCTTCTCGTTGACTAGACTTGTATTCTTCTAGGAATTCTATTTTGCCTTTGAGATCCCAGTCTTTTTCCTAACCGGTAAGGGCAAGGAATTCATAAAATGAAGGGATCAGGTGTACTGTGATAAATTGAAGGCAGAAAACTTCGGAACCTCCTGGATAATCCTAGGTGCATAACTAGGACTAGCCTCAGCCTCAGTTCCTTCATTACAGGGAACGGGATGTTCTTGGGCTTTCTGGGAGCCAACAAAGCCCCTCTTCCCTGGAAGGGTCTCAGCATGTAGAGGGCCTTCCGGAGGAAATTTGATGGGCTGAACAGGAATTCTAAGTCCATCACTTCTAATGTAGAGACATGATGTCTGTTACCTCCATTAAAGGGTCCTCGTATAGGACTAAATAACGAGATAGTATCTTGATAACGCTCATGATGAAGAGAACGATCTGCAGCTCGGGGACTTGTCCCCTTCTGGGAGGGAATGGGTCTGCGTCCGTGTACCATTCCAACTCTATTGGGTTGAACCCGAGAAGAGCATCCGCTGTCACCTTGCGGATCATATATAAACGAGCTGCTGATAGGCGCCATTCCCTTAAGGAAGGGATGGCTAGCATTCCCTAATGAAATGAGCTTTCCCTTATCCTCGACAGTTTCGACACCTCATTATCACTTCGATGCCCCAGATCAACCTGAGGAGGTCCGATCTGTGTGGAGAGAGTTTATCCACCGATTGCAGGGCTAAAATGGCCTACGGGTCCGTGGCCTTTGGTCATTGTAGGGTAAGCGAAGAAGGAATGACCATCATTGGTCCTATTAGATCTCTTCGAGCGTTTGATACGTATCTTCTCCAGCCTCTTAGCGCATTTTATATTTGTGCACGTAGCAATGGGTCTTTCATCATCGTGAACTGGAGAGAGTTCAAAACTCCTCCCTGTTAGCGTCATGGAATCCTGACTGATTACAATAGTCTCTTGACAGACCTTGCGATCTCCTTTTACATCCCCAGGGGAAAAGGGGCATTAGGGTGACTACAGATTCCAATGATTTTTTAAAACATTGAAGCCCCTGAGCTGGAGAGAATCGAGATTTCTTTAAGTTATTTGCATCCTCGATGTTCTGGGGCCGGATCATCTCCATGGATGCTCATAGACAGTCATTTCGGGTGCTGCCCACCCCAGCCTGTCGTCCAGGGCCATCGTTGCCAGAACTCTTTCTAGGCTTGGTTTCGCTTGACTGTGTCAGCTAATTCCGTAAAGATCCTAGGACTGAAACTAGTCCGACGAGAATCTCGTCCAGGATATATGTTATCTTCTGTAACTTGGATCCTAGGTAGGAGGGGAGGGGGTGACTGACTGGAAGTTGCTGATAGACATCTTCCACGGCTGGCTAGATTGTCAACACCCCTTACTGAAAAGGGTCCTTATGTTCAGAAGGATTAACATTCTGAACTTGCTGTTCTATTGGAACTTGTTGAGTGGCGCCAAGTCCAGAATGACTCAGAGTTTTCTTGAGTCTTTCATGTGAACACTAAACCGCCTTCATTGGAAACCCATGGACTCCTTTCCTCACCGATAGTATGCTCTAGAGCTCTAAGATATACTCTTCTAAGGGGGATTTGAATATAAGAAGAGTTGAGGAAAGGATGGTGGAGGTATGTCCATTTCCATTCTAGTCTCATCTTGGTCAGACCTTGGACTCCAGGGATCGAAGGTCCAGCGATCCAGGAGGAACTTCCCTCCTACCCGAAGCGTCAGTTTGCTTCGCATGATCCGAAGGTGTATATATCTGACCGTCTGTGGAACAACGGTCTTTGTAACTGTGGGATGCTGTTTAACATCCTAAGGAGAACTAAGAAACCCTTCCGTTCTCCTTTCAGGCCATACCTGACTGTTTGCCTATATCAACTTTTCAGTGTTTCACTGTAATAGAAGATTCCTTTCTATTGTATAAAGCTTATGATAAGTACGCTGGAAAGAGGAGAGAGACAGACGTGTAAATCCTTCAAGCCAACTGCTGCGGTCTTCCTAATTATTGATTCTAGGGCATTCCCTTTCAAGAAGGGGCCGATGGAAAATTCTAGTCCATAAGGATAGAGTAGCGCCCTACATCCGGGGAATTAATAATGAGAATCAAGAGGCTGAGGAAGAATCAGCGTAAGGAAAAAAAGGGGGGGGGGAAGTGGATCCCCCAAATCAGGTAGGTCTCAGCAAGGGGTTGTGCTTAGAAGCACAACGTACTGGAAAACCATTCTATTGTATGGTTATGTACCAAAGATTTCTGTCTTCGATATGGTCCTAAACTGCAGGTGTACAGGGTATTGTATACCCCTATACAACTGGCATGTTACCGTCAAGGCTAGTGCTTGGGGGTAAGTTAACTGGCACAGTACTTCAGTACCGATATGGCTAGCAGGTCTTCGACATATCAGTGACTTGTCGGCTGTCAGCGGGTCGCTGACAGACGTCACACCATCCTAGCCAGTATTCAATATGACTGGGTAGTGGTGAAAACTATACGCATAGTCAGCGGATCTCTGAACCAGAGGCGACTCCTCGGGCTGTCGGCAGACCGCCGGTAATCGGCGGGCTGTCGATTGAAGGTATACCAACTCAGCTATTGACTGGGTGGTGACCAAGGGCACACACTGCCGGCTCTTGGCGGCGGAGTCAGATGTGACAGTGAAACAATGACTACTGTCGTTGATTTCACTACAAGGTGTGGCTTGATTGTGGAGTCTCTGCCCGGTGTTTGTCAGTCGGGGGTTCGAGTCCCGCTCAGACTCACCAATGCCGTTAGTTTCTGCAACCTCATCTTAAGAGGCAGGGTGGGGGGGGGGGGGTTAGACCTTAAAAACCTTTAAAAGGAACACTAAATCGGCAGTTTTAGTAATGAGAAAGTGAAATTTTCAGTCCAATTCCCGTAGAGTTTTCGCATTTTTACGAGTTTGCAACTGAACCGCATTTATGAGATAACTTTCGAAACGATACCAACCACAGTTCGACAGCTCTAGACTGCCGTCTTGTAGGTTGGGGATTTTGGAAATAATATTGCTGGGGGGTGAACCTGCATATATTATGTCCGTGAAAATACTCATCTTTATAACTGCAGAAGACTGCAATGCATCATCTGGTGTCCCTCCTGTTTGGAAGGGAGAACAGAAAAGAGTATTCAATTGATTATCGCATCGATAAACAATTTGCAAAATCGTCTTCTGACAAAAAAGCTTAGGACAGAAAGCTAAGAGAGATAGTGGGAGACACAAACCCGTGTATCCCCTGTGAGCCAATGCTGTTACTTCTCCCCAGTCTTAAGATAAGGAAATTCCTCCAACCGGGGAATTCCCTGAAGAAAAGGGGTTCGAACACCTAGGTGTGAGGAAGTGTACATGCACTGTCCCCTTCAATGCTTAACGCTGTGAGGTAAGGAGGATTGATACACAATCAGAGTAACGAAGGAATGTCATTCTTTCGAAATAGGAGCGGTAACAGCAGAAGCTCGCATCCGAGATATGTTGATTAGAAATTAAAAGACATATATTTGTGTATCCCAACCCATCTATTTGCTGTAACCTCCCTTACAATATTAAATCCGGAAGTTTCCTGATCATGAAAACTCAGGGATAAGGGCTCTCCCCTTTAGGGGTTAAGAGGCGTCACACCACCGGCCCTTTACGAAATTTAATATTGCAGGGTAAATAGAATCTGATTGCAAATCAGAATATTAATGAAATATTATTCCATCAATATAGAATTGGGTTCAGCAAATATCTAGACAGAGACACCCAATATATATTGGAAATAACTACTAGTATAATCTATACGTTAGTTATCCATCTGCCGTATTTACTATACCGAAAATATACTGACTACCTGTATAGACCTATAGTAGTTCAGCCGGCAGAAAATAAAAGACATATACTTATGCATCCCAACCAATCTATTTGCTGTGACCTCCCTTACAATATTAAATCAGGGAGTTTCCTGACCAGGGAAACTCAGGGATAAGGGCTCTCCCCTATAGGGGTTAGAGGTGTCACACCACCAGCCCTTTACGAAATTCAATATTGCAGGGTAAATGGAAACTGGTTTCAAATCAGAATATTGATGAAATATTATTCCATCAATATAGAATTGGGTTCAGCAAATATCTGGGCAGGGATATCCAAGATATATAGGAAATAACTACTAGTATAACATACACGATAGTTATTCATCTGCCGTATATACTATACTGCAATTATACTGATTACCTGTTTAGACATATACTGTAGTTCAGCCGGCATATTGCCGGATTAGCTAGCTATTGCCGGAGCATCCAGCAAGCTAGAAAAGAGAGAGAGAGAGAAAGCATGGAGTGAAGGCTATCTATTACTGTATATGTATACAGTAATAAAAGATGTAAAAGTCTAATTTTACTGCCTTTCTCCTAAAAGAAGGTTCACTTCCATTTAGCCACAGTACTATTGCCGGCTTACTACTGTAGGCCAGCCTCGGCAGCACGAGTACAGTCGGCATGCTACCTACTGAGTCAGTATCTATCTGTGCCGGTCTACTGCTGGCCAGAACAATACGCTGACAAAAGAAACTGTGGCTAGCAGTTCAAGGGAGAACTGGAGAACCTTGGTGACAAAAGGGACCTCCCACCCACAGCCGCCAAAGCCGCTGGAAGCCGGCAGTCGTTAACAGCCGCCAAAGCCGCTGGAAGCCGGCAGTCGCCGACAGCCGTCATGGTCGCCGGCAGTCGGCGACAGCTGACAGCTGAGGAGGGGGGTCTGGGCGGCTCTGGCAACCCACCGGCAATGGTAAGGTTGCAGGACTCCTGCACAGGAAAGACAATGGCTCAGCCATCGTAAAAGAAGAGAGAGGGAGGGGAAAGGGTCCTATATGAGGTATAGGAGGGCCGGCAATGTTGCCGGATCTACACACCTTGAAGAAACTCTGTTTCAGTACCAGCACGACCACAAGCGGCAGGAGAATCATATATTCTCCAGCTTAGGAGGTGCTAATACAGTTAAGGGGACGGCAGCTCATGCCATTCCTCTCAACAAGGGAGAAACAGAGTTCCAATGCCGGCGCCATCCTAGACCACAAGAGTATACGACTCTATGGCCTAGGGTCGGCGAGCATAGGACTAGTCTACTAGACCACAGGGAGAAGGTGGCGGCAACATTCGACCACTTCAGGTGTAGTCTAGGGAGGGCTAGCCTCCTATGCCGGCAGTTCTGCCGGCAGGGGAATGCAATCACCCCGCCGACCGACTGCCGACAAAGACTAAATACTCTGAGGTTCTGATCGAATCCCAAAACTTGCTGTCGGCCGTTAAGGGATGAGACAGAAAACTCTAGGCTAGTAATACCTGAATTCGAAATTCAAGGCCGACGCAGAGTTGTAGCCTAAGGCTACTCTCAGAGGGAAGAGAGATTACCCATAAATCTCTAGTGAGATTAATGACGGTTAATATAATTCCAGGAGATATCGATCTCCAGGAATGATAACCAATACACAAGGGTAACCGGTGAAATGACGAAAGTATATGTTGTCTAGGTTATGTTACCCAGATAAGACGAGATTTCGGTTTCCTAAATCACCAAAACTCTGACATATACGATTGCCACGGAAAAGGGAAAAATATGCTTATAGATATCTTTACAATATATAATGCCTAAATAGCTTTCATAATAATGATTAAGCTATTTACACCGGAATGTTGTTCTGCTAACTAAATAGCACATGTACAAAGAACGACAGCGCCATGGCGACACCGGCGATCGGCAAAGATCCGCACACAATAAATACACAAATTCATTGTGAGGCTGGAACTAAATTACATATTGTAAAGAATAACTTTCTGGATGGAGAAAGAAGCCGTAGAAGCATAAAGATTCCCAGAAATCGATCGAAAATGTCAGATCGACAGGGAACACCACCGTAGCGAGTCGCTACAGATAAAGGAATGACCGCCAGAGGGAGTTGGCGCGGTTGTGATACGATTGTAGTAGGAGAACCAGGGTAATCTTTGTTGCGGTTACCCTTCTATTCTGCCACGAATTCCCCCTCGAGGCGTAAAGGCTATTCGGGGTGCAGATTGCCATGTGGCGTGTCAAGAATACGTCCCCTGATGATATACGATACCCTTGAGAGTAATCTTAAAGGTACTCGCGCCAGAAGTTAGAATTCTGTGAAACCTTTGGTTTGATTCTCTGGGAATATCACTGTAGTCATATATACCCTTCGGAAGCTACTAAAGGAACCTTCCATTAGGACGTCATGGCTTGAGCCCAAAAATTTGCATTTTATCCAGATCCCACACTGACAGTGTAGCTCCTGACCGGATTTGAAGGGGTAATTGCAGAATTGCCGAGACTTCATGATGAAGAAGATATCTGCCCAACTGCACAAAAATGACCCAAATCACTGAAAATACAAAAATCCATACAGGAATATCACACATAAAACATTAATGAGGTGGTAATTGCTTTTACACAAGACGAAACAAACTGAAAAATAAGGGCTCTCTTCGGTCTAAAGGAATTGTAATTTCAACAGAGCCCTCAAGCTGTTAATAGCCTGAGCGCTCGTTAACAATTGATTTTCTTAGCGAGTGGACAGCAGGTAGTGTTACCAATGGGGGGGGGGGGCAGAATAGGAGGTAGCAGGGATGACAATGTGGCTGAATTTCCAGCTTTTCTGAAATCATACTCTAATTAAACAGCTCAGGTTTGTAACTGTGTAGGAACACATTAACCATCAAACTACAAAGAATGAAAAAAAGACTGAACAGCCTTATATGCAACACAACAGTATGCCCATACTAACTATCACAAAGGACAAAAATTAAGGAGTCTGTGAAAGGAGAGTGAGCTGAAATACTCGCTAGCACTCACCATCTGTTACTGCCCAGTTAACAATTTCAATACCAGTTCCAGCTCAGCTGCAGACATTTTAAAGGATGAAAGGTTTGCACATGCATAACAAAAATATGTAACTATAGTTCAGTACCCTCAAAAACATCACATCACTCCATACAGTATTATAAAGAGTATTCAAAACTTAAGCTACCAACAAGGAATGCTGCACTACAATGAATGCTTCTTCAGCATCTATGTTAACGGGAGTATATAAGGTATGATTTAAGTAAGGGCTAAGAGTAAAAAAGTAAAACTTCCTTCTATACTAACCTTATAGAGCATCCATACAATGATGAGCCCACTCTGATCTGATGATGTGAGCTTCTGATGAGATTCATTCCAGGTCACAACTTGAATTGCACCACTGTGGCCTTCCAAAGTTTGATTCATGGAAAGATTTGAAGGGGCAGCCAAACCTTTCACCTTGGTATCCTTGCCTAAAACAAAAAATGGTGTATCTGTCTTTAATAATTCAAGTGTTTCTCAATAATATCCTTTCCAATAACAAAATATCTATCATACACCCATAATGATTACTATACTGTTGTTAACGTGGGTTTCAATTAAGAACCCATCCCTCAAGGAGATAACTGATGCTCTATATGTCATTAAAAGTTTTACGATAATCAATGGCCATTGACGTGCAATCAAAGTCTATCCTTCTTAATTTTGAATTATAGAAATTAATCAATAGTTCTCCTTCCCTGTTTGATGATCCTAAAGTTTTTTTATGCAGTTAGTAACTGAATATATCCCTTCATAAGAAGGACTATTAGGAAACTTCATCCCTCACACCAGTTATTCAAATCACACCTTTGTCTCAGCACTGTAACGCTTGAGAATGAGGTTATTTATCAAGTAGCAATAAAACCCTTGAACGACTGACATAGCAAGACATATTAAAGTATATTTTATTCCAATTATTGTTCTCCTCTATCTTATAGTAAATATCAGTGATTACCTGCAGAATCACAAAAGATATTTTCCCAGCGCATGGCCAATGTTAGTTCACAAATTGTTTATCAAAACTGAAAAAAGAATTTCCCTGTAGAAACATCTACGTGTGTTACAGGTGTTCAACATTGAATGGCAATAGGAAGGACTGTATAAGTGTTGGCCTTATGTGATTTCTAAATCAACTTTATACTTTTATAGTGTTACATTCAAAGTTGATTCAACGACGCTAGTTTTGAAGGTATTCCTGCTAAAAACCTTGAAAGATTGTGGCAAACCAAGACATATTTATAAAGCTCATGATAATAAAACCTAATTAAAGGAAAATCATGTTTACAACCATGCAGATATCCAAACAACTATTTTTCTTAAATATCAGACTAGAAAATATATTTCCTTGAATAATGAAATAGGCCTTACCAAGTATAAAATGCTAAATGTGCATATAACTTTGATTTCGTTTCTTTCACATCAACGTGTCTTATTTATATTTCACTATTCAGATGCTAACCTTCTTTGTGTTTTGTCTAAAGAAATCATAATAACTTTCAATGTAACGCTATAAAAGTGGAAAGTGCATTTAAAAATTACATTAGGCCAATGCTTATGTAATTCTTTCTGCTGCCATTCAATGTAGAACGCTTGTAACACGCAGATGATTCTACAGGGGAATTCTTTTTTTTTTTCTTTTAATAAACAATTATTGCACTACCATTGACCAATTTCTGGAGAAATAACCTCTGTGATTCTATAGTTAATCACTGATACTTATTATCAGATAGAGAGGATAACAATAATTGGAATAAAATATACTAACTGGCAACACACAAGAGTTTCTAAAGAAGTACAGTACGATGAATTCTGAAATTTGTTAGCTTCACATTTGATGCTTACTGTACACAACCCATCAAAAATGACGTCTAAATATTTAGATAAATGTGCAAGCACACTCACCACCTTCTCACCAGGGTATGGCTACTCCCTCTCTCCCTATCCAAGAGACAGGGAGAGCTGAGAATGACCGGAAAGAAATATACATTAGGGTCCCCAATTATGCACATATTTGGTTGATTCATGGCCTCACGTAAATGGAAAATTGCATATTTTCAAACACACAAAGGGAATAATTCCATTTCGGCCAAGGGCCAAGGAAAACTGCAATACCCATTCAAACGATTTTACTACTCATTTTCAATGAATAAATAAAAAATTAAAAATGTTTTAAAGTTTTACTAACTTGAAAAATGTTAAAATTACACCCAGAATAATAGTAAATAGCATATAATTCCGCGTGCGACACAACCTAGAATTAGGAAAAATTTGAATAAATTTAGGTCATTGTTGTACAAGATGACACGTGAATTGATTGATTGATTGACTGAAAGCTTTCTGACATCCTGACATCTAAGGTCATTGACGCCGATAGCATTTATTATATATGAAAAATAAACGAGAATTCAATTAAAACCATAAAAGTTAAGAAGTCATTATAATGATTAAATAGTTTTCTGAAGACCTGCTTATGAAATAAATCTAAAAATTCCGCTCGCATAGTATGACACATCATGTCCAAGAATCTTGGCAAGGATGAACCTGCCATCCTCACCTCGAGCCTCAAACAGATATCTATTTCTTAAGTTAGTAAAATTAGGGCATTCGGTCAACAATTGCCTCACTGTTAAAGGTACTAAACTGTCCTCGCCATACGGTTGGTGTTGGCCCTTCAGCAGAAATTCGTGTGCCAACCAAGTGTGACCAATACGGAGACGACAAAGAGTCGTCTCCCATTTTCGGGGTATCATGTTATACCTCCAAGGTAATATGATATTTGTTACTTCCCTCATTTTATTTCCATCTAGACTATCCCAGTGCTGTTGCCATTTATCACAGACCAATTTCTTAATGTAAGGTAGGAAATCATTACAGGGAATGGGATACCTCCTTGGTAGCAACTCGGATGCTGCATTCTTCGCCAGTAAATCTGCCTTCTCATTCCCAGACACACCTACATGTGCTGAAACCCAACAAAATCGAACTGTTATACCTCTTCGTCCAATAATAAAAAGCCATTCTAAAATCTTTAAAACTAGAGGGTTACTAGAATTAAAAACTTCCAAAGCTTGAAGAACACTCCTTGCAGCACTAAAAATTGTAAAATTACCCTCCTCTTCCAACGCTATTTTCTCAATAGCGGTTAGTATGCCATAAAGTTCGGCAGTAAATATGGAAGCTGTTAGAGGAAGTGCACCTCTACAATTAAAATCATTACAATGTACTCCAAATCCAACGCCAGCATCAGACTTGGAGCCATCAGTATATATAAAAGTCGATCCCCTATATTCTGCAACATGCTCCATAAAAAGAGACCTGGATTCTAAGTCAGTCATATTCTTCTTAACTCTAATAAAGTAATTACAAAAAGATACGTCAGGTAATTTCCATGGAGGCGACGATGATACCTTGCATGGAAGCACCTTAATTCTAATTATATCCAGATTGTTTAATAATTATTTCACCCGAAACTCAAAAGGTTGAGGAGATTTTGGGTGCAACTCAAAGTATGTTGAGTGCCTTACAAGGCTTGCAGTCTGAAAGGCTGAAGAATTGAGGAGTCTTTGCAATCTAAACCATTACCGAATAATAGAGGACATTCGGTAAAGGTCTAGAGGCAACTCCCTAGCATCAACAAGGAGACTTGTGATTGGTGAGGTTCTAAAGGCTCCTGTGGACAATCTAAAACTAGTATGATGTATAGAATCTAATATCTTTAACCAGCTTGGGGTGGCTGAGGAATATATTTCACATCCATAACTAATTTTGGAAAAAATCAAGGCCTTGTATAATTTTAAAATAGTATTGTGGTCTGCCCCCCATGATGTATGGGACAATACTTTTAAAAGATTCATAGCTTTAAAACATTTAGCTTTTATTGCTTTTAAGTGAGAAACCCATGTAAGCCTACAATCAAATATCAACCCTAAAAATTTAGCTTCACTTGCACATGGGATCCGTTGACCTTTGATATATATATCCGGGTCTGGATGTACTCCCCGGATACGACAGAAATAGACAATTGTAGTTTTACTTGTCGAGAACTTAAATCCATTCATATCGGCCCAATGGATAATTTTATCAATAGTGTTGTATTTTTCTCTCAACCATTGCCATTCTAGCTCCAGCAAATGATATAGCGAGATCATCCACAAATAATTTTGCGAGAACATCCGGGGGAATGACTGAGGATATCCCATTAATTGCTAGTGCAAAGAAAGGGTTACACTCAGCACACTCCCTTGAGGAACTTCTTCCTGGCATTTGCTCTGTGATAGAGCTTCCCCAACTCTCACTTGGAAAACTGTGAAAGAAATGACCGAATAAATAGTGGTAGCTCTCCTCTTAATCCAAACTCATAGATTCTTTTAAGTATACCGTATCTGCATGTGGTATCATATGCCTTTTCAAGATATAAAAGACTGTCACATGGTGCTGTTTGGAAGCAAATGCTTCACAAATGGAGGAGTCAAGTCGTATCAACACATCAGTTGTTGAGTGCATTTTTCTGAATCCATATTGAATGGGTGATAAAATACCATTCTTTTCAACGTACCACATCAGTCTTACATTGACCATCTTCTCCATGATTTTGCACAAACAAGATGTTAATGCAATTGGCCTATAATTTGCTGCTAAAAACTTGTCCTTACCGGGTTTTAAACAGGCTAAAATAATGGCTAGTTCCCAAACACTTGGATAACTATGATCATGCCATATTCTATTAAAAATGCTTAAAATAAATAGCTTTGTATTAAAAGGTACGTGTTTAATCATTGCATATGAAATTCCATCGGGTCCAGGGGCTGTATCGTTACACGTAGCAAGAGAAGAATCAAATTATCTTTCAATAAAAGGAGAATTGTATGAGTCTTGCTTTCTTGTTGCGAAGTTTAAAACTTTCTTTTCTTCAATGCTCCTATACTGGTGACCAGGAGCTGCTTCAAACTTGCACTATACATTTGAAAAATGGTCACCCAGGGCATTGCTAACTTCCATTGCTCCAGTCATATACTGGCCATTTACCTTTAATACTGGTGGTGGGTTTGGGGTGAATTTGCCTGCTATCTTTTTGACTTTCCTCCACACAGATGATGTTGGTTTTCTACTGTTAATGGAGGAAACAAATGACATCCAAGACTGGCGCCTAGCTTCTTTCATGGCACGACGGAACTGTGCTCTACAATTCTTGTATGACTAAATTCTCCTCAGTACGGCGCATGCACAATTGAGTTAAAAGACTTTCTTGTGGCTCTGTGCAGGGCAGTTAGTTCTGATGACCACCAGGGGACTGGTCCTCATCTGAATATCCCTGTTGTTTTTGGAATGGAATTCACTCCTGCTGAGTGAAGAATTCCATTAAGTAAGTCTATGGCATCATCAACACTTTCAAACTGTTCTGCATTTCCTTCAATTTCACTTAACTCCTGAAACCTATTCCAGTCCGCCTTATCAAGATTCCATCGAGGCGATCTCTGTAAAGGTAGACCATTGTTGGTGTTTATAATGATTGGTGCATGATCACTAGTATGCCAATCATCTAATGTTCTCCAATTAAAATCGAGAAGACAGTTACGAGCTTGCAACTGATAGATCAATGCAGGACAAGGTACCTGTCAGAACATGAAAATGTGTGGGCGCTCCTGTACTAAGGAGCCCAACATCATTATTCTCCAAAATTGATGATATAATATTACCCCTTGCGTTTGCCAAAACATCACCCCATAAAGGATGTCTACTATTAAGATCTCCTAGTAAGAGAAAAGGTTGTGGGAGTTGTTTAATCACCTCTACTATATTTTCATATGATATGTTATCATTTGGAGGCAAGTAAAGAGAACAGATTGTGTATCTTCTCCCTATATCAATCTGTACAACCACTGCCTGCAGAGGGGTACAGATAGACAAAGATATTTGGGGAACATCTCGACGAACGTATATAAGACTTCCCCCTTGGCTCCCTGCTCGTTGATCATATGGTGTCCTATAGCTAACATACTCTCGAGGACAAGAAGTATTAGCATCAAGCTTGCTTTCTTGTAGACATACAGTTATAGGAGAGTGCTCATGTATGAGGAGCTTGAGTTCTTCATATTTCGCCCTTAAACCCTGGAAATTCCATTACATCATCATAAGTAATTTCTCTACTTATTCTTGTGTCATCGGCGAAACTTCTCACTACAGAGTCTTTAACATTACAGTCTATGTCTGAGATCATAATAACAAACAGCAGTGCAGCTAATACCGTACCCTGTGGCACGCCAGATATTACCTGAGCTTCATCTGATTTCTCGTCATTTGCAACCACTATCTGTTTTCTGTTTTGCAGACATTCTTTTACCCATTTTCCTATCTTTCCCACAATATTATGCTTTCTCATTTTTTTTCTCTAATATATTATGGTCTACCTTGTCAAAGGCTTTTGTAAAATCTAGATAGATCACATCTGTGTCTTTTTCATTTATCATATTTTTGTATATGTTTTCATAGTGTGCTATCAGTTGGGTTTGTGTACTTTTTCCGAGTACAAAACTGTGTTGACCTATATCAAATAAGTTATTTTTAACCAAATGATTCATTATTTTCTTTTTTATTACCCTTTCATACACTTTCATAATGTGTGATGTTAGACGAACAGGTCTATAATTGCTTGTCACTAGGGGTTATATAAGCTAATTTATGTTTAACATATATCTCGCTCATATCTACACTTTGTCTTAGCAGTATTGCAAGCGGCTTCATGATAGTGTGTGCAGTTTTTTTTAACAAAATCGCTGGAAATCCATCTGGTCCGGCCGCCGATCAATTTTTAATTTAGCTTATAGCCTGCACAATATCCGCTTTATTGATATATATATCCGTTAGATATTCAACATTTTCTTCTCTCATTTGTTTCATTATTCTCATTCGCAATTCTTGGCGTGAATTCACTCTTATATTTTTCTGCTAATATGTTGCATATTTCCTTTTTTTATTCGTTAACCGTCCTTCAATTCTTAGAGGGCCGATTTCAATTCTCCCTTTATTCATATTTTTTGCATAGGAGTATAGTACTTTGGGTTTTTTTTATATTTTGAAGTGTCCTTTCTTCTAAGTCCCTTATTTCATTTTCTTTCAATTGTATAATCTTTAGTTCTGCATTCTCTATCTTACTTTTTATTTCCATCATTTTCCATACATTTTTTTCTTTTGCAAGATTTTCTTCTACTTTCTAATTTTCTGAAATAAGATCCTTCTGTCTCATGGTATGAATGTCTGATGTTTTTTTTTATTTTCGGTATGTATTTTTCAACAATTTTCTCCAGTATTTTGCACAGTATATCCACATTTATCAGTATATTATCACATACGAATACATTTTTAAAATATTTGTTCAACTCTTCATTTATTTCTGACCATTTTATATTCTTACTATAAAAATTATATTTACCATATCCTTCCCATCGTTTTGTGCTTTGTTTATCTCTGCGTTCACTTGCTTTGGAATGGACTATTAATTCTATGACATTATAGTCTGAAATTCCCGTGTTATACACTATTATTTCTTTAACATAATTCACCTCATTCACAAATACTAAATCTAGGACATTGTCCTTTCTTGTTGGAATGTGGTTCATTTGTTGCATATTATGTTCTAATCTTGAAGCTTTTCAAATTGCCTCTTATCTTCTGCACTACTATTACTCTCCTTTTTATATGTATATATACAACCGCTTTCTTCTATCCGTTTTTTCCAATCCTCGAAAGGAAAGTTAAAATCTCAAATCTCCAGATAGGAGTATATTCCAGTTTTTATGGTTTCTACATCTATCATCTATTTTTTCTATTATTATGTCAAACTCCTTCTCCTTAGTATTTGGGGGTCTGTAAACTACAGTATTCAGTAGTTTTTCATATTCAAATTCTACCGCAATCAATTCACATTCTGTGTTGTATTTTTCACAGACTTTTCCTTGATTTATGTCTCTTCCATATATTGTGGTTCCCCCTTGATTCCTATTTGTTCGGTCTGATCTATATGTTTGGAAATCCTTTATCTCGTCATCACTGTCAGTCTCTTGGGAATACCATGTTTCACTCATATTTAATATATCTATTTTTTCAATTTGGGTTAGTTCTTCTAAGAACTCTATTTTCGTTTTAGAGTTACTCGTGATTAAACCCTATGCATTCATCACTATGATAGTTCGTTTCATCCCCATTATTTAATATTGGTAATAAAATGGATTATCCCATGCTTCCTTCCTGTTCTGATATGATGTTCTTTTCTTCATTTCCAGGAATTCTGCCATTAAAAAATCCAACTTTTCTATTATATTTGCTCTTTCACCTTCATTTTTATTTGTGTGTGTATACCTGCAATTATCCCCATATTTGCACCAACCCCTGGCATTATAGATGCATTCTTTGTAGTTGGGCTCTAATTGTGCATATGTAGGTTGAAAGGCATCATATATTAGGGCCTTTTGTGCATAGTGCGGTATATACTTGGCTTGTTTTGAGTTTATTTTTTTTGTTTCATTTTTGCTTTTATTTTTCTTTTCTGTTTGCTTTTGAGTTTTCTGACTTTCATTCATGATTGTAGTATGCACATATAGACAATCTTTTTTGAATTTGCATCTTTTTCCTTCTTTCAGGTTTTTGCATATTTTTGGATGGACATCTCTGCATTCGTCTCCATATCCGTCTTAATATGCACATTTACCATATATTTCATAATTATGGCATATCTTTGGATACTTGTAGTAGCATCTTTCGCCAAATCTGCAATTCCCCCTTTTCCGTAAATTGCAGACTATATCTTTCTTTTCTTTTTTTCTTTTTCTTGCTCTTCCCTAAAAGTATGTAGGTCCGGGTAGAGTCTCTTGGGTCTATTATTTGTTTCCATCTAATAATTTATTTCTTCGAAAGTATGTTGTTGAATGGCATCATATGTTGTATCAATGATTTCTTCTGCATCCTTACACATATCCTATTCATTTTTCTCTTCTTCTTCTTCTTATCTTCCTCTTCTTTATCTTTAACTATTTGCAGATGATTCAGTCTCTACTTAATTATAATTTCTATCCAGACTTAGCATGTTGAGCAGAATACCTTTGTGTCTTTATTTTTTATTTTCTATGGTACTTCAGCGCAAGTAGGGTGTGTTGGTACATGACATGCATCGCATTTCCTGATCAGCTCATATTGGACTTCTTATTGTTCTTTGATGGAATGTGTTGATAGATGCAAACTTTCTTTATAAGTCTCTCTATCACCTGGATCTTCTTTGGAATTTCTTCTATTATTTTGATGATGTTTTCTGCAGACTTGCCCCAATTTGTTGGATCATATTGTTTCAATATGTTTGAGAATATTTTCAAGTCACACTGGTTGGAGCTACTAGCGACCTCTGTTATCAAAAGGTCTAGTTCTTGTTGTGCCAACTCATGGAATTTACTCTTGCTGATTGCAGCAATGTCCCTCCAAGCTTTGCCTTTATTATAGAGCGCCATCTTGTTCAGATTTTTAGTAATTCACAAGATAACTATCCAATGCCGACGTTTTATCCCACTTTTCTGACCTCAAACTAATTACCGACTATTCACGAAAACTTGTAGCTATATTGCATTCGATAACCTTTTGTTATCCGCATTAAATCAGCTTATTTATCAGATCACACAAGTGGACTCACTCACTAGCATACAGAAACACTCGCAGAGAGAGAGAGAGATATTAAGCAAATAATTCAATTGATATGCCTGAAGCTGATGAAGACCTTAATGTGCCCATGAATAAATTCAGTGTGTTTGAAGTTGAGGCTATCCTCAAAAGACTAAAGAGATGGAAAGCCCAAGGATACGATGGAATAACTGCCTAGATGATATTGGCCAAAAAATGAAGTGACTCCCAGACTACTGACCAGATTATTTTATAGAATGTGGCATGAAGAGGCAAAACCTGATGAATGGGAGTTAGGAGTGTTGATGAAAACAACAAAAAATAGAGACCCTACTGATTGCAATAATTACAGAGGCATAACACTTACGTCAGTTATGAAAATATATAGTATGCTTATTCTAAAGACTGGAGAGTAGGATTGATGAAAAGCTGAGAGATGAACAAGCAGGATCTAGAGAAGATAGAAGTTGCACTGACCATAATTTCATTTTGAGACATGTAGAGCAATGCATAGAATATAGAAATACCCTTTTGATGGCATGTGTGGACTATGAAAAAGCCTTTGATAGTGTACACCGGCCAATTTTGTGGAGAGCCCTGCATTATTATGGAATTCCTCATAAATATGTAAATTTGATTAAGTCTTTTCATGAGCATAGCAAGTGCAAAGTTAATGTTAATGGAGTCTCATCAAATGAATTTCCAGTGAACAGTGGAGTACTCCAAGGGAATGTGTTGTCACCTATGTTGTTCATCCTCCTCATAGATTTTGTAATGCGTAGAATGGTCAGAGATGGTGGAGAAGGATTGGACTGGATTGGTGATAAGAATTTAGCAGACCTAGAATATGCTGATGATGCTGTCCTTGTTAGCAGAACACCACAAGATTTCCAATGGTTGCTTACCAGAATGCATGAAATATCATACAAGGTTAGGCTGAAGATATATAGAAGAAAAACAGAGATGATGAGAATGGAGTATGCAATGTAAGATGAAATATCATAGGAAGAGAAAGGCTTAATGAAGTAGAATCAATCAAGTATTTATGAACTATTATCTCCAAAATAGGGTCTTTAGAATTAGACTTTTGTGTAAGATTGAAAAAAGCAAATCAGACAATGGCTAGGTTAGGTAAAATTTGTAAATCAAATTGCCTGACATTACATATAAAAATCAGACTATATGTCAGTTTAGTGAGATCGTTGTTACTCTATCGACATAAGTCATGGTATGACAATGAAACAATCTCCACTAGTAGATTTGAGAACAAAGCCCTCAGAAGGATATTGGGAGTTAAATGGCAGGACAGGATTAGAAATGAAACAATAAAAGATTACTTGAGTGCCATATGTGGATGAGATCATGATGAGGGGTAGATGGAAATGATTTGGGCATGCTCTTTGCGCTCCCCAAGAGATTAGTTTGCCAAACTTTCAGCTGGGCTCTACAAGGCACTAGAAGAGTTGGAAGACCAAGGCCTACATGGCTGAGGACTGTGAAGCGTGAGTAGATGATGAATGGAGAAGTATTGAATTAAAAGCTCAAGATAGAGATGACTGGCGAAATCTAACCGAGGCCCTTTGCGTCAATAGGCGTAAGATTGATTGATTGATTTATGAAATTTATGGCCCGAAGCCAAACGCCGGAATAGGCGTAGGAGGAGATGATGATGATGATGATGATGATGTTGATTTTTAAAATGGTTGTTAATACTTGAGCATCGTCATATATGATTATGCTTTTCTTCTCAAACTTCCCCGCAATTTCTTTAGCATTTGTCTCATCAAATTGACATCAACACCTTGAGAATGTCTCAAAGAAAGTCAAATGTTTGGCAGCACTTTTCAAAGAAAAGCAAAGAAGCCGAGTGTTATAAATACAAAGTTTTGAAATGTGTTGGAGGATCCACATTTGGGTTGGAGGCACATTTAAGTAAAATCATCATCATCATCTCCTCCTATGCCTATTAACGCAAAGGGAGTTGGTTAAATTTTGCCAGTCCTTTCTATCTTGAGCTTTTAAATCAATACTTCTCCATTCATCATTTCCTACTTAACACTTCAAAGTCCTCAGCCAAGTAGGCCTGGGTCTTCCAACTCTTTTAGTGCCTTGTGGAGCCTAGTTGAAAGTTTAGGGACCTAATCTCTCTTGGGGAGTGCGAAGAGCATGACCAAATCATCTCCATCTACCCCTCACCATGATCTCATCCACATATGACACTCAAGTTAATTACATATTATTAATTCTGAAAGTGAAGCTAGTGTTTCTTTCAATAAGAACGAACTAACTTTAATGCGATTTTTGCTCAAGAAATCTATCGAGGAAGCTATTGCAAAAATGGCATGCAGGGATTATTTTAGTTTTCAACAACTTACCTCAAGTGAATTTATTAAAAGTAATTTAAAAAAGCTCTATCGAAATTTGTCCACCATACAAGCAACCCGTCTGGAATCTGAAAGTGTCTTTTACTTTGCAGAGTACTTCTTTTCTATAATTCGTTCCTGATTGTCACAAAACATTAGATGCTTTATGTTTATTCCTATGCGGATACAAAATTCTGAGACTCCGTTTAATTTTCTCTACGACCAGACAAAAAAGAAATTGATTTAATTGCATCCTTTGTTGCACAGCATATGCAGCATAGAATGCTTGCTTATAATGCTTCCTCACTACTCTTTTGGTCGTGAAGTTAAAGGGATGTGCCTCACTTCCCCTCTACAATCGAGACTTTCGCATTTAACTCACTCACCCTTATTGTGTATAGTATTTGTGCCTTATGTGTCTTTTCTTTATTCACGGTTAATTGCGTTGCTATTCCTTATCAGTGTGTTTCGAAAGAGTGCTTCATGTCTAGTAAGCCTCAGAATTTACATTCTTGCCCCAACCAGGATAGCTACCCTTGTTGCATTCTCATGAGCCGGGCAAATGTACCTCCGCATCCTTTTTGTCCCTATTGCCTAGAAAAGAGATGTTCAATGCAAACACCATGTAAGTACTGTACGGAGTGGACATTCTCCCAATGGGAGAGAGATTATTCTCGTCGCAGAAAACTAAGTGACATTTCTTTCCTACTTCATCTCCTCCCAACACAAGTAGGAGAATAAAGTTCCTTTATGTGACAAAAACCTCCCACAATTATTTTGTGCCACGAGTCCTCTTGATAGTGTTGATCATACACGGTGGGACCTTGAACCGACAATTGTGAAAAATACTCTGTCTACAGTAGCCATGTGCCATGAGCGAGCTCACAGCCCAATAACCATGATTAAGAAGGATAAACATGCAAATTATTTTTTTAGAGAAAGCCCTTCCGCTCTTGGAAACATGTCCAATTCGAGCATCGAAAGCCAACTCATGTCACCGTTATTGGAACACTAATGTTGAGATGGTTTTTCCCCATAGTTCTGAGGCTGCCTTCTTGGAAGACAAATATTTTCATTCTACTACCCATTATCACGAAATAGGATTTCCACGTAATTATAGGGGTCCCAAGTTCAGATCTCTTCTACAGTCTTAAGGACTCTTTAGCAGCCTATGACAAGGGTGGTAGGAACGCTTTGGTTGTGTTCACATCCAAAACCTTACCATAACCATGCCTTTCTTTTGTTCTGTCCTTCCCTTCCAAGCCTATTAAGAGATGGGAAGTCGATTATGACAATGGCAGACTCTACTCCTTTTTGTGGTTCAACTAGGCTTACTGTTTAGCCCAATGAAGATGTATGCGCCGCCGCTATTGCTACACATGATGACATCACCACATGCACCACCATCCTTCCACATGATGAAACTTCTCCGCCAAAAATACAAAAAAAAGTAGTCCTGCCTATCTGCAATGACAACACATCATGTTTAAAGGTTTAAAGGCCAGTCATGAATGGCAAAGGCAAGGGACAGTGACATTACCCTATCAAGCAGGACAATGCCCTAGAGACTTACCATATATGCATATGATCAGTGCCCAAGCCCCTCTCCACCCAACCTAGGACCACGGTGGGCCAGGTAATGGCTGCTGATGACTCAGCAGATAGACCTATAGGGTTCCCAGAAACTCTCCATCATTAGCTCACAAGGATGGTGAGGTTGCAGTGACCAAAGGAACTACGTGTTTGAGCTGGACTCGAACCTCAGTCTGGCATTCACCAGTCAGGGACGTTACCACATCGGCCACCAAAATGTTACTTTCAGCTCCTCCTTGAGAACTCAAACCCCCTACCAAGGATGTGACGAAGGTTCTAAGAGCCTTAAAAAAAGCCCCTTACAAACCTATTCATAAAATCTTAGACAGGGAACCTTAAAGACCATCTTCCTCCTTGCCTTAGCTTCAGTCAAAAGAGTAAGCAAATTAAATAGTCTATCCTATCTTATGTCACATTCCAGAGGGTGGAAAGAACTATTTTTCTCTTTTGTTCCAGAATGTGGCCAAAAACACAAAATCCGGTTAAAAACTATATCAGATTTGACTCTTACGATCTTGTCTCTCAAAGAGGTAACCGTTGACTTGGATGACATGTTACTCTGCCCCATAAAAGCAATGCGTAAATATCTGAAAAGAGCACAGGGCAGTATCTTAGGCTTGAAATCTCTAATTTGTTCATGAGCAATGGCCACTCCAAAAACAAACTATCCTGAATCACTGTTTCTTCCTGGGGAGACAAACAATCATTAGACTTAAAAATCTTCAGGGGAAACATCACCAGGGGAACCCCCTCGATCACATGATATACGTGGGCTTGCTGCAACATTAGTTCTGTGAAAAAATAACTCTGTAGCATAAGTTCTTAAAGCTGGTGTATAGAAGAGACAAACAACTTTTACGGACAATTATCTTAAAGATTGCACAGGCAGGTCTTTAGACACCTTCTCTTTAGGCCCTACTGATGCAGCACAACAAATAATCTAATTACAGTATAACCTTTTATGAGACAAGTAACTTTTCATCTCAGGCATCAATTTTTCTCTCCACTATAAGAGTATGTAATGGGTATATCAAGGCGGATGGTTATCTTGATTGGACTTGAAGCTTGCATTTGGAATTCACCCTAATGCAAGTAAGAATGCCTTAAATTTTCAACATTTGATGATATATTGAATAGATAATTTCATGTAACACTTGTTCATATGACATCACCCCTGGCCAAGAATAGTATCCTCTGGAATTATTCACTTTTCATCTCTTACTATCACTATATAGTAATTGCATCTATCAGAGAGGAAGGTCATACTTATTAACGGAATCTTCTCCCCACCTAAGGAAGATTCCCATATAAATGATTCAGAAGTTTGTACTCACGCAGGAATAAACTACAAATGTTAAAAACAATTCGTATTTTTCCTATCTATACAACCCCCCACCCCGAGTCATTTATCAAAGATCCCGCCTACACCGTCCCGCAAGTCTTTGACCAGGAGTGTGTGAGAAAGCATCATAAGCAGGCATACTACACCACATATGCAGTTGTTGCTTAGCAACTGAGTATGATGCAATCAAATAAATTTTCTTTGATTGTCTTTCTGGTTGTAGAGAAAACGAGACTAGGAGTAACCCATATAAATTATCCAGGTTTGTATAGCTAGGAAAAATACAACTTATTCTTAAAATTGTAATTTATAGTGTCATACTTGTCTGCTAAAAAAGTCATGTTTTTTAAAAATTATGGTATCATGCATATTTTCTGTTTTTAAAAAATTATGGTATCATGCATATTTTCTATAAAAATTTTAATTTAGGATACTAAAATGTTTTTAATATGTTTCTGTGCGCACTAAAATGATGAATTTTTAATAATTTGTATTTTTTCCTAACTATGCCGCCTGGAGCTCTTTACGTAGGAGTATTATTTCAGCGATGCTGAAACTAGCCTTTAAAGCTTTTGTGAGGTGTAACTACCCTTCGCTAGTTAGCGGAGGAGGCAGCAGAGGTAGACCAACCACCCCGCTCATACCAGCATTAGTAAACAACCTTCACTTTGCAATTGCGCCAGGACTTCCCAGGGGAAGGTGATGGCGGGACCAGTATGTGTAGATCTCCAGATTTGTATAGGGTAGTTAAGAAAAATACAAAGTATTCCAAATTTGTCATTTGTTTCGGCACTATATACAAACCTTACACTATTTACGTAGAAGACTCACTCCATGATGAGTGGAAGTCCTAAAACCTACTGGCTGGTGACTGTCCAGGGAAGATACTTCATGTTTCACACGAGCTGTTTAGAGGGCACCATAAAGCCTCGTGATCCTTATAGGATGACGGTCTTGGCAATCGGTGATAGGTATAGAATTTAGCAACGTGACTTGACCATGTAAACATAATTTTGGAGCTAAGCTTCTCACTTAACCTAAATACTGCCCGACTCCACCTCACTTGGAGAACAGGGCCATAAAATGGATTTAGACATAGGAAAAATCTATTTTTGGGTGAGATAGCCATGTCGTCCTAATGGAAGTTCCCTTCGGCTGCTTCCTACTGCATAATATTTCTGCGAGTGATATTACAAGAGAATTACTGTCAGGTATCACGGGGTTCTAACCCCCAGAACGACTATCCGAAGATATCGTGTATAATCAGGGACGTATCCGAAGATAACCATAGATATCTGCATCCCCAATAGACTTTACCCAGTCTAATCCACTAAGGGGAAGGATAAGTGAGAAGCTGACCAGTCACTCACATTCATCCTAGACTTACTTGCAGGTAACATCTGTACCAAACTGACTGCTACTTGTCCTATATGGGAGCTGAGGTGTTATTGACCACATTTTGTGCAGCCCCACAGGACCTAATGTAAATGTATTCAGGTTTCTGTGGGATGTCTCACAGGTAGTGGGCGGTGAATGTTGTTTGCCATTTACACATGCTAGTTTGTAGGACCTGCATCACAGTTAAATTATTTTTGAGCGCCAAGGATGTGCTGACACACCCAACATCATGAGCACAGGAACGAGGACTGGGAGGTGAGGACCCTGGTTGTATGACTCTCTCGATTACCACTCTGATCCAGGAAGAGTTCTTTGTAATCGTCCTCTTGGTTCTCCCCATGCTCACAAAGAGCCTGCAGATCTGAGCGGGCTCTGGAGGTTCTTTTAAAGTATTTCTTCAGTGCATTTTCCATAAGGCTAAACATTACACAGTAATCTAGAAGCTTTATTCCAGCTGCAATTAAATTGGGGAATGATTTTCCTGATCAGGAAGTTGAATCGGCGGGACTTCAGAAGTTTGAAGTTCCAGCAAAGCTTTTTATGATGAACAGGCTGACAAAAGTCTCTCTTTATGGTTTATGCATGACATATATTTTTTAAAGTTGTTGCTGATCTTAGAATATTTTATGGTATTTACTCATTAGTTCTCATTCTGTTTCCTAACTGAGCTAATTTTCCATGTTGAAGCCCCTGGGAATAAAGAATCCTGCTTTCCAACTATACTTGTAACTTGAATATTAAATCATGACAATAATAATACTACAATAAAAACAGGACCCATACAGTGACGGGTCAAGTAACACGCATACAGGGTTTTGCTACTCAAGGCTACATGAGATCAGGTGATTCACCGAGGCTCGCTGTCATGTAGATCAGGCACGATAATGAAATGGTTGTGGATTGAAAGGCCAAGTCAAAATATTAATTCTACTACCACTTCATTGTTATTCTGTCTCTTAGGATTTCTTTTATGGTCCTTAATCTATAATCTGCTGAAAATTTCATTATGTAAACACTAACAGTCCAGTACAATGCCTCATTTACTACTAAATAGTTTAGCGGTCAACGTCTCTGTAAAATGGAGTTTCGTCTCCAATTACAACTGTGCCATACCAAAATAACTATGCTGAGCAATTGTGTTATGTATGGTTGTTATAATACGAAAAAGAAAGTAAAAAGACTTAATCAAAGCATTCGCTTCTTTAGTTTTCCGAAGGATAAAATCTTGAGAGATGCTTGGATACAAGCATGTCGACGATCAGACAAGATCAATCCAGAGCATGCTGTGATTTGTTCTGTGCATTTCTGCGAAGATGATATTGCTGATGACATGAAATCACGTCTCCTTGGAACAGAGAGACCCAAGAATCGACGGATTTTGAAGCACGAAGCTGTTCCATCTCTTTCTCTGCCCAAATGTAATTGTTATTTGCATTCATATCTGGTTGAAAACTAATTTGGCCCTGAAAAAATAACTGATTTCTATTAGGAAAAACAGAAAATAAGCACAGCACACAACCATTAGCTAATAATAAAATCAAAGTAAAATCTGTAGGAAGTGTGCCATAAAACATTATGTTTAAAGACCATGGAAGTATATTTGATGTTTTGAGAGAAATATAATGTGTATTTCTTAAAGCAATTCCTTAATTTCTAGGCATCATGATGTCAATATTTCTGTCACCCTTTTGAACGGAACCCAAATTATATATATGAACCAATATATATATGTGCATATATATATGTGTGTGTATATATATATATATATATATATATATATATATATATATATATATATGTATATATATGTATATATATATATATATATATATATATATATATCAGAACCAATATATATATTCATATAAATATAAATATATATATATATATATATATATATATATATATATATATATATATATATATATATATATATATATATATATATATATATATATATATATATATATATATATGCTGAATGTTGAGGATAATAGGGAGGCAGATATAATTGCTGTTCCAGGTGTTGAGGTGCCAGTGATGGGAGATGAGAATGAGAGAGAGATTACAATAGATGAAGTGAGGAGAGCACTAGATAAAACGAGAGTAGGAAAAGCATCTGGTATGGGTGGTGTAAAAGCCGAGATGTTGAAGGAAGGGGGTGTGACTGTACTTGAATGGTTGGTGAGATTGTTTAATATGTGTTTTGTGTTGTCAATGGTACCAGTAGATTGGGTTTGTGCATGTATTGTACCACTATATAAGGGTAAGGGAGATGTGCATGAGTGTTGTAATTCAAGAGGTATTAGTTTGTTGAGTGTAGTTAGAAAAGTGTATGGTAGAGTAATGATTAATAGGATTAAGGATAAAACAGAGAAGGCAATCTTAGAAGTACAGGGTGGTTTTAGAAGAGGTAGGGGTTGTATGAATCAGATTTTTACAGTTAGGCAGATATGCGAGAAATATTTAGCAAAAGGTAAGGAGGTGTATGTTGCGTTTATGGATCTGGAGAAAGCATATGACAGAGTTGATAGGGAAGCAATGTGGAATGTGATGAGGTTATATGGAGTTGGTGGAAGGTTGTTGCAAGCAGTGAAAAGTTTCTACAAAGGTAGTAAAGCATGTGTTAGAATAGGAAATGAAGTGAGTGATTGGTTTCCGGTGAGAGTGGGGCTGAGACAGGGATGTGTGATGTCGCCGTGGTTGTTTAACTTGTATGTTGATGGAGTGGTGAGAGAGGTGAATGCTCGAGTGCTTGGACAAGGATTGAAACTGGTAGGCGAGAATGATCATGAATGGGAGGTAAATCAGTTGTTGTTTGCGGATGATACTGTACTGGTAGCAGACATAGAAGAGAAGCTTGACCGACTAGTGACAGAATTTGGAAGGGTGTGTGAGAGAAGGAAATTGAGAGTTAATGTGGGTAAGAGTAAGGTTATGAGATGTACGAGAAGGGAAGGTGGTGCAAGGTTGAATGTCATGTTGAATGGAGAGTTACTTGAGGAGGTGGATCAGTTTAAGTACTTGGGGTCTGTTGTTGCAGCAAATGGTGGAGTGGAAGCAGATGTACGTCAGAGAGTGAATGAAGGTTGCAAAGTGTTGGGGCAGTTAAGGGAGTAGTAAAAAATAGAGGGTTGGGCATGAATGTAAAGAGAGTTCTATATGAAAAAGTGATTGTACCAACTGTGATGTATGGATCGGAGTTGTGGGGAATGAAAGTGATGGAGAGACAGAAATTGAATGTGTTTGAGATGAAGTGTCTAAGGAGTATGGCTGGTGTATCTCGAGTAGATAGGGTTAGGAACGAAGTAGTGAGGGTGAGAACGGGTGTAAGAAATGAGTTAGCGGCTAGAGTGGATATGAATGTGTTGAGGTGGTTTGGCCATGTTGAGAGAATGGAAAATGGCTGTCTGCTAAAGAAGGTGATGAATGCAAGAGTTGATGGGAGAAGTACAAGAGGAAGGCCAAGGTTTGGGTGGATGGATGGTGTGAAGAAAGCTCTGGGTGATAGGAGGATAGATGTGAGAGAGGCAAGAGAGCGTGCTAGAAATAGAAATGAATGGCTAGCGATTGTGACGCAGTTCCGGTAGGCCCTGCTGCTTCCTCCGGTGCCTTAGATGACCGCGGAGGTAGCAGCAGTAAGGGATTCAGCATTATGAAGCTTCATCTGTGGTGAATAATGTGGGAGGTTGGGCTGTGGCACCCTAGCAGTACCAGCTGAACTCGGCTGAATCCCTGGTTAGGCTGGAGGAACGTAGAGAGTAGAGGTCCCCTTTTTGTTTTTATTTCATTGTTGATGTTGGCTACCCCCCAAAATTGGGGGAAGTGCCTTTGGTATATGTATGTATGTATGTGTGTATATATATATATAATGTAAATTATCAGAACAAAACATATATATATATATATATATATATATATATATATATATATATATATATATATCAAAACTTAACCAAATATTATAGAAAGATACAAATCAACAGGCGATTAGGATGGTTTTAAACTTATCCGTCTTGATGAATTTCTTCAGTTCATTTGCTCAGTATTAAAGTTTCCTTTAATTATCGAATTATTATTCATAACCAATATAACGAAAATGAAAAGCTTAACAGAACCTTAGTTTTACTGAAAGGAGAGCATTTAAAAAGATATGTATCAGGAATGGATAGAGAAAGAGATTTTCAAACACAGACAGATCACGTCCCTTTAGGCGCCACTATCATGTTAATGCTCTGTTTAATGAGCTTCAATTTGGGGCTTTATTACGGGAAAGAAGACAAGGTTAACTGAAATTTGCATATACTAAATTATTCCAAAAGCTTACAAGTTTAAGACAACGTACTTTAACATTGTATATATTTTGAGGAAGTTTAAAGCTGATCTTCTTACAAAAGTTTTATTGTTTCAATGTTAGCAATAATGTCTTCTTATAATCTCTATTTTTACAACTTAAACGAATATTGAGGCATCTGCTTCGTCAATACCAACGGATATATTCAATTAAGCGTCAAATGAGTCACATCCTGTTCATCCCAAGTACATTATGCTAATCACATTTTCGTAATTGAGCTTTGAAATTTTTAAAATCTGTTAGTCGCCCATATACCACAAGTATGTATAAATACACATAGCAGTTCCTGTAATATGATACTATGTTTAATGTGTAGTTAATCATATCATTACAATTGTTATAATCATTATAAAGAAAGTCTAAATCATAAGAACGAGATGCGTTTATAGAATACAGTAAAGTATAACCCCCGCACCGTTCGTTCGTGGAGTATTATAGCCAACTCTTTTTGTTGGCACAGGCCTTTCCCTTTGTCGGCCCGTAGCACACCGCACCACATCCAACGTTTTTAAGTCGTTGGTCTTACTAACAATACTGAGCAAGCCTACATACTGTATGTATCGAGAATCCCTACTACTATTTTTACATAATAAAAAAAAAATCATAGTAGTTTAGACATTTTTATTCTATTTTGAATTTATAATTTTTTTTCCAATGACTTTTAAATTGAATGTTATTAAATAGGGGACTTACTGCACTCTATATTATATGGTTTTTATAGAAATTATTCTCAAGGTTTTTATTTCTGGGACAAACAATAACATCAGCATTTTCTTTTTTCTTTTCTCTCAAACATTCATATAACCATTTACAAATAAATATTAAATTGCCACATTGCTCCTTCCTATAATTCTTTAGGCGACTGTCTAAGCTCTAAGGTTTTCCACCATATTCCTGTTAGGTATAAAACACAATGATGAGCAGCCCCTATTCCTCTATAAAGTTTCTCCTAATACGAAACACGATGCTTTCCCTCACCTATTGCTTTAGAACCTTGTAAACATTACACACTGGTCTTTTTTTTGTGTGTTATACTCTCACTACATAATTAAGATAATTTTAGAATTTATTTTTTGCATCAATAAATGCCATCTTACACCTCTTTTGTTATTTACATAGCAGTAATTCTCATATTAATTTTAGCATCCTGATTTTACAACTAGGATTGTAGTTTATCAAATAATAATGATAATATTCTTTCCAAATAATAAAACATACAGTATACAAA
Source organism: Palaemon carinicauda (assembly GCF_036898095.1). Taxonomy (NCBI): domain Eukaryota; kingdom Metazoa; phylum Arthropoda; class Malacostraca; order Decapoda; family Palaemonidae; genus Palaemon; species Palaemon carinicauda. Next base: position 242,729,674 of record NC_090725.1, on the reverse strand, counting down.
ACTTTGCATTAAATTGTGTTTCAAGTTTTGAAAGGAAGTGTTTAGTTGTATGAAAAAATTAAGTCTTACAATCAATCATGAAATGGACTGGGGCAAATGAATACCGGTATTTATTATATAAAGAAAAATATACAAAGATATAAGATATATAAATACTTAATATTTCAATGTATAACATACATACATACATACATACATATATATATACATATATATATATATACATATATATACTATATATATATATATATATATATATATATATATATATATATACTGTGATATCCCCATATGTTGTACATATGCTAACATATCTGATTTGTCTAATGTTTATTTTTCCATTTTCTTTGTAAATACATCACCTTATTTCAGCGCCATCTTCATTCCATTCTTCTCATTATCTTTTGTTTACACTCGCCTTTCTGCTGTAAATCATCCCTGTTTTCTTACCTTAAATGTTATAAGGTAACCCCAAATTTATTGATTTTGTTAGAATACATTGTTCTCACCACGAGATTCATCTACCTTACTCACCCATTCACTTTGCATTGCTTATTATTGTTGTTTTGAAGTGCTTTTTCATTGTTTTGTTTAACGTAAGATTAAAGTTTTGTTTATAACATAGTTTATTGTTCCTGTCCTCCAATTATCCTGCTATTGGTGCTTCTGTTGTCTGCAACCAGCTTCAAGAAGATACATTTGATCATAATCAACAATCTTATACACTCGTAATAAGAAACAAGTGAATTTGGAAGTCTACCCATATGACTTCTATTTTGTTGTGTGAAGAGAACTACCGCCCATTATAAAGGGGTAATTGTTTGCACAGTGGTTCGTCACATAATAGTTGGGGGCCTGTCCGGGATATGATGTGTGATATGATTTATCAAATTTATATCGAGTGATTGAATCGTGAAAGAACAGTTCCAGTGATTATGAACAGTATCGAGTGTTGTGTTGTGGCGTACCAAGGATAAAGGACGACAGTAATAATTCCAAGGTAAGGTAGATGTCTCGTCTCCCTCTCATTAGACATTTATGTGTAATATATGTCTGGGTAGTCATTTGGTTGTAAGAGGAACAAGTCACGCTTAATATAGTTAAGACTTAGGTATGCTGATTGTCCAGCTTCTAAACCACCCTTATTAATTGAAGATACCCCCAGTAGGTAGCTTTTAAAGTTTCGCCTACTCAAATCTCGTATCCCAGAGATTTCTCATAAAAAAAAATCTGAAGCCCTAAGATTTTGCCATTTCTTAAAATCGCCATTCAAAAGTGATATTTAGGAAATAAGTCAAATTTCATTATATGTGATTTATTAAATTAAGTTTCATTATAAGTGAAATTTCCTCCATCTCTATTTCATTATAAAGTGATTTATTTTGTTATATAAATTTCTTAAGTGAAATTAGCCAATTTCCAATTTCGGAGATTTTCGTAATTCCAATCGTTATTTCTAGTCAGGAAATTAACTTGAATATTGTTTGGTGTTAAAAGTACTATTTTGGTGTACAAATAACATTTACGTGTCGGTAAATGAATATTTAGATACTTGTGTTAAATTACTCCTGTTATATCTATAAAGCATTTAAATAAATTAAAATGTAACATTGAAAAGTTATCGAATTAAGCTGGTATAAATTAAAAGGAAATGTAAACTAGAACGTGCTAATTTGGTATGTTTAAAGTAAAAAATACCTTTGCGTTTTAAAGCCTTGTTTACTGATTCGGTAAAATTGTTGTAAAAGTTTGTGATGTTAAGCGTGTCGTTTGAGTAATTATGAAGTAGCTAGCCGCGTGTTCAAGATCTCGAGCATAAAAAAAAAAAAACATCGTTCAGTTGTTAACGGTGAATAAAAGTTTTATAGTATTGTAAGTTTCGCGAGACTCAATTTTTTATTTAAGCTATTTCTGTGTAATGTGATTTAATCATATAATTTTGTAATTTTGTGATCTCTCGATCTTGTAATTTTGTGATAGCTATTTTGTATTTCTGTGATCGAAATATTGTTATTTTGCGATCGTATGATCTTATACTTATTCTTATGAAGTTTGGATATTTATTTTAGTTTGTACTTATCTTGCGCCACGGGCGACATTCAAAATGCCTTTCGACTTGCAACAATTTATTGTATCACCACGGGATCATGTGGAATCTCTCACAGTTGCCACAAAAACTGACCTAAAGAATCTAGCTCGCCATTATGATGTACAGGTTCCCGCAACTGCCGTAAAATGTGTAATTCTCAGTCATATTTTGAACTTCCTTGTAGATGAAGATATTGTTCCAGAAGAAGAATTGGCTGACGTTCGAGCTCTAACCGTTACCAATCCAAATGGTGACTTGAATAAACTAAGTCTGCAGCTGGAGTTGGAAAAGATGAAGATGCGAGCCGCAACTGCCGCCGCTGAGGTAGAAGAGAGGAAAGCCGCTGCTGCTGAAAGAGCCGCAACTGCCGCAACTCTGGTAGAACGAGAAAGAGCCGCTGCTGCTGAACGAGCCGCAACTGCCGCCGCTGAGGTAGAAGACAGGAAAGCCGCTGCTGCTGAACGAGCCGCAACTGCCGCCGCTGAGTTAGAAGAGAGGAAAGCCGCTGCTGCTGAGCGCACGGCTGCTGCCGCTGCTTCCCTAGAACGTATCAAGGTGGAAACTGCTGCGGAAGCTGCTGCAACTGCTTTGGAGCAACAAGAAAAAGAAAGTGAACAGAAAAACAACGCTCTCCGTGTTAGGCTGCAGATTGAGAGAGAAGCGGCCACAGTAACAGAACGGGATCTGGCATTTATAAGACTGAAAGAAAAGGAAGAAGGTAAGCTAATTCCCGAACCCTTTGATGTGGGCAAGGTGCAGAAATTGCTGCCCACATTTGAAGAACGGGAACCTGATAACTACTTTTCTGTGTTCGAAGACACAGCCAAGAATCTCAATTGGCCTCAGGACAAATGGTATTTAATCATCCGGAACTCATTTAAAGGTAAAGCATTATCTGTATATGCCACTATGTTAGAGGAACATGATTATTTCATAATTAAACAGGCAATCCTTGATGCTTATTCTATTACTGCGGAAGGTTATAGGCAAATATTTCGTAATAGTCAGAAGCAAGTTCAGCAGACCTTTTTAGAATTTATGAATGGAAAGATTAAACAGTTTCAGAAGTGGGTAGACAAAGTAGATGTCAAAACTTTTGAGCAGTTGAAAGATTTAATAGTAATGGAGGAGTTCTTAAGGAAAATACCAGGTAGCATTAATGTGTATCTAAGAGAGCAGAATGAATCTGACCCTAAGAAAGCCGCTTTAAAGGCAGATGACTATGCTCTTATTCATAAAGTAGGTAAAACCCCATATAGAGAAACTAGACCTAAGGAAACTTGTACATACTGCAAACAAGAAGGACATCATATTTCAGAATGTCCTGATCCACATTGTGCAGCTTCATACTTAAAGAGAAAACCTAATCCCCCTCAATTCTCTCCTAAGCAAATGAATCTGCCCAAACAGGAACCAAAACCTAAGGTGGAGAAGAAAAAGACCTTCCATTGTGCATCACACGAGTCCCAAGCGTTTGCACCCTTCACTTGCTCAGGCAAAATAAATGGTAAACCTGTAACCATACTCAGAGACACTGGATCCTCTCAAACGATCGTCTCTCCTAAAGTAATACAATCTAAAGGTGAAACTCACAGGTATGTTGCAGTTAATGACCTAACCAGTAAGTCTATGTTGCCTCTCATTAATGTAAACCTTCATTGTCCTTATTTCTCTGGAACTACTGAAGTAGCTGTAAATCCAGAACTGTTACCATGCAAGAATGTAGATGTAATCCTGGGTAATGACATAGCTAACTCTGTTGTCTTAACAAACTTAATAGCAGTATCTCCAGGTGATGTTGTACAGGAGGAATGCTTAGCAGTGACACGAAGCAGTAAAAAGGACACCCCTACTGAATCATCATCAAACCCGTTGCCAGTCTCTGAACCTATGGATTTCAACGAGTTGATGAGTACATATAAGATCCAGCCTGATTCATTTAGCTATCAACAAAGGAAAGATGTCACTCTACAGCAGTGTTTCAACCAAGTGAAACGAAAGGATACCAACAAGTGTTCTTATTTTTATATTAATAATAATGTACTAATGAGAAAATTCAGGTCCAGCAAGAACAGTCATCTAGAAACCTGGAAGGATCTATTCCAGATAGTTGTTCCTAAGGATATAAGACCTCTGATCCTAGAATTGTCCCACTCTGCTGACTCTCATCTTGGTATCACTAAAACATATGAACGCATCAGTCAAGACTTTTATTGGCCAAACATGAAGAATGACATTAAAGAGTATGTAAAAACATGTACAACATGTCAAAAAGTAAGTAGTCCTAATGTGAAAGTACCAGTTGCACCATTAAAACCTATACTTGTGCCTAAAGAACCTTTCAGTAAGATCATAGTAGATTGTGTAGGCCCTTTGCCTAAGACAAAAAGGGGACATGAATACTTGCTTACGGCCTTATGCCCAACTACCCGTTATCCATTTGCAGTACCTTTAAGAAACATTTCAGCCAAGAACATCCTTAAGTCACTAGTGTCCATATTTACTGTTGTAGGATTTCCAACTGAACTACAATGTGATCAAGGAACCAATTTCATGAGTCATGCTTTTAAAACGGCTATGAAAGATTACCATATAACCCAAGTCTCATCCTCAGCTTACCATCCACAGACCAATGGAGCATTAGAACGCACTCACCAGACCATTAAAAATCTTCTCCGGAAATACATCCATAGTTCAGGTAACGAGTGGGATTGCGATTTGGAACTGATCATGTACGTCATACGAGGAGTTCGAAATCAGTCTACTGGTATGTCACCTTTTGAACTACTCTTCGGTCGACGACCACGAACTATCCTCAGTTCAGTCAAAGAACGCATCCTGAAGTTGGGAGATAATGAGGTACCTCTTTCCCAATATATTTCAGAACTCGACAAGAAACTTTCAGATCTTCACTCCATTGCCAAAACTAACTTGATAACAGCTCAAGAGAAGATGAAGATTAACTATGATAAAAAGGCTAAAACCAGAAGTTTCAAAGTAGGAGATGCAGTGCTGCTATACCATCCGATTGCAGGCTCTCCCCTACGAGAGAAATACCAGGGACCTTATACCATCACTCAACGTATCTCGCCAACCAACTATATAATCGCCACTCCAGATAAGCGTAAGTCTACTCAATTAGTCCACATAAACCTCTTAAAGGCCTATTTGTCTCTCTCAACAGCTGAAAGTAAAACGGTAATGATTACTAGTTCCATACCATACATAGATTGTCCTATGGATCAATTTGCAGATGATCCAATAACTGCATCTTGGCAGGATTCTCAAAACTCCAAGATCTTGGAAAACTTATCAGACTATCTACAACCCTTATCTGCATCAAAACGTAAATCTTTAGTAGCTTTATTCCATGAATTTCCTAGTATAACTTCAGATAAACCAGGCAGATGCACCATGCTAGATCATGACATTAAACTACAACCAGGTGCTGCACCCATTAAACAACCTTTCTATCGAACATCACAGAAGAAATTGGGTATCATGAAAGAAGAAGTGAACTACTTGATAAGAGAAGGATTGGCAGAACCCAGTGCGTCACCATGGGCTTCCCCATGTCTCCTAGTAGGAAAGAAAAATGGTAAATTTCGTCTTTGTACCGATTACAGGAAAATTAATAATTTAACAATTAAAGATTCGTATCCTCTACCAAGAATACAAGATATCATTGACCAAGTAAGTAATTCGACCTACTTAACCCAAATAGATTTGTTGAAGGGTTATTACCAAATTAAATTGACAGAAACGGCAAAGGAAATTTCTTCATTTATCACTCCATTTGGATTATTTAGTTATAATGTAATGCCATTCGGATTAGCCAACGCACCTGCCACCTTCCAAAGAGTAATGTCTTTAATTTTACAGGACTTGGAAAAAGTATTTGTATATTTAGATGACATCATTATTGCCTCTGACACATGGATAAACCATATTCAAAAGATAAAAGAAGTTTTCTCAAGGTTGAAACAACATGGATTAACAATCAACTTAGCAAAAAGTAATTTTTGCAAAGGTCAGGTATCTTACCTTGGTCATCGAGTTGGCAGTGGTAAAGTATTACCCCATGATGCAAATATTAGCGCCATAACTTCTTATCCTGTTCCAACTACCAAACAGGAATTAAAAAGATTTCTAGGTATGGTAGGATATTACTCTAAGTTCAGTCCAAATTTCTCACCGTTCACAGGACCACTATTTGCTTTAACTTCCTCAAAAGTAAATTTTTCTTGGAGCCAACAACATGAACAAATATTTAACCAGCTAAAAACTTACTTGTCATCTCCTCCTATATTAATGGCACCTAACCTCACCAAACCATTCTATCTCCAAACAGACGCTAGTGATCTTGGATATGGGGGCATTTTATTACAGCATCCTGCTCCAATAACAGCCATAACAGGAAACCTGCCCCCACTAGCTGATCTGTTACCAGTCTCTTATTCCAGTGGACGATTTATGGGTTCCCAACTAAATTGGCCCACTGTGGAGAAAGAACTATTCGCCATCGTAGCTACCATCCAAAGATACGAGATTTATGTTGATGGACAAGACACGATCTACGTCTACAGCGACCACTCTCCTCTGTCGCATCTCCATAGGTCCACTACTCTCAACCCTAAACTTTTAAGATGGTCATACATACTCTCTGCACATAATATCCAAGTAATCGCCATATCAGGACGAGAAAACATTGTGGCAGACTCCTTATCAAGGATAACCTCGGTTGATCCTCGGGAAATGGAAAAAAACAAAAACAAGGGGAGACTGTGATATCCCCATATGTTGTACATATGCTAACATATCTGATTTGTCTAATGTTTATTTTTCCATTTTCTTTGTAAATACATCACCTTATTTCAGCGCCATCTTCATTCCATTCTTCTCATTATCTTTTGTTTACACTCGCCTTTCTGCTGTAAATCATCCCTGTTTTCTTACCTTAAATGTTATAAGGTAACCCCAAATTTATTGATTTTGTTAGAATACATTGTTCTCACCACGAGATTCATCTACCTTACTCACCCATTCACTTTGCATTGCTTATTATTGTTGTTTTGAAGTGCTTTTTCATTGTTTTGTTTAACGTAAGATTAAAGTTTTGTTTATAACATAGTTTATTGTTCCTGTCCTCCAATTATCCTGCTATTGGTGCTTCTGTTGTCTGCAACCAGCTTCAAGAAGATACATTTGATCATAATCAACAATCTTATACACTCGTAATAAGAAACAAGTGAATTTGGAAGTCTACCCATATGACTTCTATTTTGTTGTGTGAAGAGAACTACCGCCCATTATAAAGGGGTAATTGTTTGCACAGTGGTTCGTCACATAATAGTATATATATATATATATATATATATATATATATATATATAATCTTGTTTATGAATGGAGAAATGACAATGCATAGCTCTTTATTTTATTGTCATTCCCAAGGGATAAAGAAAACACTTTTCAAGTAATATAAAAAACTAATGCTTCCTGTTACTGAATCCCAAATTCAAACAAAGTCCCCATAAGTGTGACAGCATCATATTTCCACTACAGTCTTACAAGTGGTTAAGTTAGATATTTCATGGTTTATTGAAAGTTGGAAGGTTTCTGAACTATCCACAGTTCGCACATAATTTGTATTTATGATATGATCCATATAACATTACTGGCCACTATAATTCGTGATGATACATCATGAACACTGACTGTATTCTACATCTAAGAACATTCTTCTCTAAAGATGTTCAAAATTCTGTAGTTATATTATGTAGAAATAATGTAGCAGTGCGGACGTTCATACAAGTATTAAAATGATAGTATATAATTTGCTAAGATTAATATTTTTTTCCACCCTCTTCAAGTGTTCTACATACATACTGCACATTATGATTGCCCAACCTAATATGCTGCTAAGTAGGCCTCTAACGTTAGGAACCCGTTAACAATGATTCTAAATTGAATTACAATACAAGAATGAATGAATGATTTGAAGTTCTCAATCATTCTGACATCAAAGGTCATTGACGCCGATATCGTTTATTATGAATAAAGATTAAAAGAATATTCAATGAAAACCAGAAAAGCAAATATTTATAAAAGTTAAATAGCATTAAGAAGACCTGCTTCTGATATAAATTTAAAAATGAAACTAGCATTGTACGACACATCATTTCCAAGGATTTTGGCAAGGATGGACTTGCCATCCTCACCCCGAGCCTCAAACAGATATCTAAATTTATTTCTTTCTGTGCTATAGGTGGGGCATTCAGTCAACAAATGCCTCACTGTCAAGGGTATTAAACACTGTTGCAATATGGTTGGTGTTGGTCAGCCAGTAGAAACTCATGTGTCATCCGAGTGTGACCAATGCGGAGACGACAAAGAGTAGTCTCCCATTTTTGGGGCATCCAATTATACCTCCAAGGGGATATAACAATTGCAACTTCTCTCATCTTATTTTCGGTTAAACTATACAAATAATGTTGCCAATTGTTATAAATAGAATTCTTAATTGCTGGTAAAAAATCATTACGGAGAATGGGATACCTTCTTGGTAGTAACTCGGCTGCAGCACTCTTTGCCAGTGAATCTGCCTCTTCACTTCCAGACACACCTATGTGTTTTCCGGAACCCAGCTAAATCGAACTATTATACCTTTTAGGCCAATAATTAAAAGCCACTCTAAAATCTTTAAAACTAAAGGGTTACTAGAATTAAAACCTTCTAGAGAATGCAGGTCACTTCTTGAATCACTATAAATGGTAAAATTGCCCTCCTCTTTTAACGCTATTTCCTCAATAACGGTTAGTGTGCCATATAATTTAGCAATAAATATGGAAGATATTGGAGAAAGTGCACCTCTAAAGTTAAAAGAACTACTATATACTCCAAATCCAACGCCAGCATCAGATTTGGAGCCATCGGAATATATAAAAGTTGATTCCCTATGTTCTTCAACATGTTCCATAAAAAGAGACCTAACTTCTAATTTAGTCATGTTTTTTTTAACGCCAATAAAATATTTACAAAAATATATCTCTGGTAACTTCCATGAAGGGATTGATGATATCTTAAATGGAAGCACCTTACTTCTAATAATATCAAGACTCTAATAATTGTTTCACCCAAAAGCCATAAGGTTGAGGAGATTTTTGGTGCAACTCAAAATATGTTGAGTGCCTTACAAGGCTTAAATTCTGAAAGGCTAAAGAATTAGGGAGTCTTTGCAGCTTAAATCAATACCGAATGATAGAAGACTTTCAGTAATGGTCTAGAGGTAACTCTCCAGCATCAACAAGGAGACTTGGCATAGGTGAGGTTCTAAACGCTCATGTGGACAGTCTAATACCAGCATGATGTATTGAGTCTAATATCTTAAATTGGATTGGGGTGGCTAAGGAGTATATTTCACACCCATAACTAATTTTTGAAAAAATTAAGGACTTGTATAATTTTAAAATAGTTTTATGGTCTGCCCCCCATGATGTATGGGACAATATTTTTAAAAGATTCAAAGCCTGAAGACATTTAGCTTTTAACACCTATAAGTGTTTTTCCCATTCCAATCTAAAATTGGAAATCAATCCTAAAAACTTAGCTTCCCCTACACATGGGATACATTGACCTTTCACGTATATATCCGGGTCCGGATGTATTCCCCTGATACGACAGAAATGTACAATAGTAGTTTTGCATGTTGAAAACTTTAACCCATTCATATCAGCCCACTGAATAATTTTGTCAATTCCGAGTTGTAGTTTTCTCTCAACCATTGCCATTCTAGCTTGAGCAAATTATATGGAGAGATCATCCACAAATAGTGTTGAGAGAACATCCAGGAGAGTGGCTAAGGATATCCCATTAATTGCTAGTGCAAACAGGGTTATACTTAGCACACTACCCTGAGGAACTCCCTCTTCCTGACATTTACTCTGACAGTTTCCCCCACTCTCACTTGAAAAAACTCTATGTGATAAAAATGGTTGGATAAACAGTGGTAGCTCTCCTTTTAATCCAAATTCATGAATGGTTTTAAGTATGCCATATCTCCATGTAGTATCATATGCCTTTCCATGACAAAAAAAAAGACTGTCACATGGTGTTATTTGGATGCAAAGGCTTCACAAATAGAGGACTCAAGTTGTATCAACACATCAGTCGTTGAGTGCATTTTTCTGAATCCACACTGAATAGGTGATAAAATACCCTTCTTTTCAAGGTACCACATCAGTCTTGTATTGACCATCTTCTCCATGATTTTACATTAACAAAATGTCAATGCAATTGGTCTATAGTTTGCTGCTAAAAACTTGTCCTTATCGGGTTTTAATAAGGCTAAAATAATGGGTAGTTCCCAAATACTTGGATAACTATGATCATGGCATATTCTATTAATAATGTTTAAAATAAATAACTTTGTATTAAAATGTACATGTTTAATCATTGCATATGGAATTCCATCGGGTCCAGGGGCTGTATTATTACAATTAGCAAGTGCAGAATCAAATTCTCTGTCAGTAAAAGGAGAATTATACAACACTTCCCTTCCTGTTGCAAAACTTAAAATTTTCTTTTCTACACTGGTGACCAGGAGCTCCTTCACACATGCATGATACATTTGAAAAATGATCAGCCAGGGCATTGCTAACATCATTTGCTTCAGTGACATACTGACTGTTCACTTTCAACCCTAGTGGTCGGTTTGGGGTAAATTTGCCTGCAATCTTTTTTTATTTTCCTCCATACAGAAGATGGTGGTGGTCTACTGATAACTGAGGAAACAAAAGATACCCAAGATTGGCGCCTACTTTCTTTCATGGCACGATGGAACTGTGCTCTACACTTTTTGTATGTTATCAAATTTTCATCAGTGAGGCGTCTACGCAATCTAGTCAGAGATTTTCTGGTGGCTCTGTGCAAGACAGTTAATTCTGAAGATCACCACGGGACTGGTCGACATTTGAATAATCCTGTGGTTTTGGGAATCGAATTGACTCCTGCTGTATGGAGAGTTCCATTCAGTAGGTCTATGGCATCATCAATACTTTCAAACTGTCCTGCACTTCTCTCGATTTCACTTAGCTCACAAAATTTAACCCAGTCTGCCTTGTCAAGATTCCATTGTGGCGATCTTTGTAAAGGTGGACTCTTGTTGAAGTTTATAATGATATATTATCCCTGTAGTGGGGGACAAAAGTTTAATAGAGGTGAGCAAAGCCTTGGGTGATATTCTTGCCCTATCTTGCAGAATTTTATCAGAAGATGGCGGATTTCTTTTCTGGGGAATAGAGGCAATGATAGGTGGGTTGGATGTCTCCTGCCTCATTTTTCCTCTTTATTTCAATACCTTTGCATAACTTGTTTACTTACTCAATAGTCTCTCGACATGCCCCACACTTATGTGTTCGATAATGGATTTATTGAGAGCAGCCTCTACTAACTTATATTGCTGGCAGCTCCTATCAGTAAATTTATGCTTCAAATTGCAGTTTATACAATTGGCCTCTAGTGTACATTCTCGATGGTAAACATTGGAACAAGTACTACACATTTTATCATTCTTGCAAACTTTAGATGGATGCCATATCTAAAGCAATTAAAACATTGCAGTGGCTTCTGCTTAAAAGTTTGAACTTTAATTCGTTCATTTTCTATGTAAAGCTGGAAAGGCACATCAGCATCCTGGAAAGTCAGGATAATCATTGACGTTCCAGGGACTTATGCACTTTCCACACAGTTAAAGTACACTTGGCCAATATCTCCTCTTCCGTAAACTCATACAAGTCTCTATTAAAAACTACTCCCCTTCTACACATCAAGCTTTATGTCATCATTCTCTGTATTTAAATTGCAAAGTATAACAGATTGGGTTTCTGATTTGGCACTTATGAGGAAACTGTTCTTTCCAAACCGAGATATATCTCCTGGTGTGATGGTACCTACTTTCTTTTGAAGAAATTTACCTATCTTAAAATAATTTCCTGTACTCCATTTTTACTGAGCAATAAGCCCCTTTGGTGGTCTGGCTTTCTCTGGGAGGGTACAACTACCTCTGTACCTTTATCAATCCAATCTGCAGGTTTAGATATATCTAGATCCTTAGGTACCCCATCACAAAGAGCACCCTTGATGTTCAAATTATTGATTTTAATATTAATAATATTAATGATTGTATTGAATGCTTCATCATGATTATCAAATAATATGCATGAATCCCATTTGTCACCTTCAAGCCTCATTCTAATTTCTTTAATATTACCATAACATTGAAATGTTTTATACAAGACATCATAATCAAGTTCTATTGGAATTTGGGTGACATGGAGGATTTGCAGTTTCCCTATGTTACCCAAATTACTTCATTTTTGACCATCCGTAGAATGGTCCTTTAGAGTTTCCAAGATGTCAACAGAGGGGTTGGTTGGTAAAGTAAAAGCAAGCCGGGTTATCCACCTTTTATCGGCGGATGTCAGTCCTCCTATCCCATGTGGCCCAACACAAGAAGATGCTTCAGCGGGGACCAGTCCTCTATTAGAGAGGGGCTGCCTCTCTTTAGGTGGGCGTACACTGGTCAGTGGGGGTAGTTAGCCCCTCCCACCAACGACTCCAATGCCTGGCGTCACCCATTACCCGCAAATATGGGCAACTTAAAACCAGATCACTGGAGCCCGACTCTTAACAGACTAAGTCTGCACCCAATGGGGTCTGCCAGAGGGTGATGGCATCTAAATTTGAACAGGTTGAGATGGTATGCCATCCATCCCACACTGTGCCGAATCCAAAGAAACAGTCAAAACCAATGTAATAAAAGCCAAAGTCGTCAACAAGATCATGCCCAAGAGGAAGAGATGGGAAAATAAAAGAAGTAATCAAAAGAAAGGAGAGAAAGTGCAGACTAATTTAGTTGGATCAACAATTTGGCACCCACGTCCAGTGGGAAAGCAGTTTCCAATGTTCATTAGAGCCCAGCTGCTAAACCCTAAGCCCCCCATCCTCATCAAGGCTTCAGCATCTGGGGGGTTGGGTTCTTTGACTGGCTAGATAGTAGTATATTGGATCCTTCTCTCTGGTTACGGCTCTTTTTTCTTTTCCCTACATATACACCTAATAGTCTAGCCTATTCTTTATACATTCTCCTAGTTTCCTCATTCACTTGATATCACTGAAAAATTCTCCCTCACTCAAAGGGTTAACTACTGCATTGTAACTGTTCAGTGGGTACTTTCCTCTTGGTAAGGATAGAAGAGACTCTTTAGCTATGGTAAACAGTTCCTATAGGAGAACGACATTCCAATATCAAACCATTATTCTCTACTCTTTAGTAGTGGTATAGCCACTGTACCATGGTCTTCCATTACCCTGGGTTACGTTATTTCCTTTCCTCACTGGGCTATTTTCACTGTTGGAGCACTTATGGGGCTTAAGGCATCCTAATTTTCCAACTAATGTTGTAGCTTAGCTAGTATTAATAATAATAATAATAATAATAATAATAATAATAATAATAATAATGATGACATTGATCTTTTACTTGAATACATAAAATTTTCACGAATATTTTCTTAGGTACAGTAACCATTTATCAGTATAGTATTTTGTAAAATATTCTTATACAGTACAGGTTATATAGTTATATGAAAAATAATAGATTTACTTATATTAATTCGCGGTTTACAAGTTTCTAAAGGATATTTCATCTTCAATCTGTCACATGTGGTTGGGTTTAAAAGGAGAGCGACTCTAGTCACAGAGTTTTATTTATAAAACCTCTTTTCATTGAGAAACCAGGCTTCCAAATAATTCTTGGATTCTGTATCATCAACACTAATGTGTTTATATATATGTATATATATATACATATATACACACAAATATACATATATATACACATATAAATATATATATACATATGTATATGTATATATATATATATATATATATATATATATACATATACATATACATATATATATATATATATATATATATATATATATATATATATATATATATATATATATACATATATATTATGGTCTGACGCTACGCTAGACCAGCTTTGTAAAAATAAAGAATACATATATATATATATATATATATATATATATATATATATATATATATATATATATACACACACATATATATATACATATATATATATATATATATATATATATATATATATATATATATATGGGTGTGTGTGTGAGTGCGTATATATGTATATGTGTGTGTCTGTGCATGCCTATATATAGATGTCTCCTGGGATACAATTTCCATATTGGTTTATGCAACCATGGTAAATATATTCTATAACAAATAAATAACGAAACTTGGCCATAGTAACAGATGGCTTTGAAAGCGGCTGGCAACAGTATAACTTTACTCGCGAATCTCACAATGGTAAAACCCAACAACGCTACGCATATAATAAGAGAGAGAGAGAGAGAGAGAGAGAGAGAGAGAGAGAGAGAGAGAGAGAGAGAGAGAGAGAAGCTTGTTTCTCATAATGGAAAAACCCAACAGCACTATGCATATGATCAGAGAGAGAGAGAGAGAGAGAGAGAGAGAGAGAGAGAGAGAGAGAGAGAGAGAGAGAGAGAGAGAGCAGAGCTCGTTTCTCTCAATGGAAGAACCCAATACTGCTATTCATATATTGAGAGAGAGAGAGAGAGAGAGAGAGAGAGAGAGAGAGAGAGAGAGAGAGAGAGAGAGAGAGAAGAGCTAATTTCTCACAATGGAAAACCCCAACAGCACTATGCATATAATCAGAGAGAGAGATTGATTGATTGATCTAAAGTTTTCAGGCATCCTGACATCTAAGGTCATTCACGCCGAAATCAATTATTTTAGATAAAAAATAAAAGAGTATTCAATTAAAACCATAAATTTGAATATCATTAAAGAAGTTAAATAGTTTTCAGAAGACCTGCTTCTGAAATAATGTCCAAGAATTTTGACAAGGATGAACCTGCCATCCTCACCTCGAGCCTCAAACAGATATCTATTTCTTAAGCTATTATAATTGAGGCATACGGTTAATAAAAGTCTCACTGTTAAATGTATCAAACAGTTGTCGCAATACGGTTGGTGTTGGCCGTTCAGCAGAAACTCTTGTGTCAACCAAGTGTGACTAATACGGAGACGACAAAGAGACGTCTCCCATAATGTTATAAATCCTAGGAGATATGACATTTGTTATTTCTCTAAATCTATTGCAATCTAGACTATCCCAGTGCTGTTGCCATTTATTGCAAAAAAAAATTCTTAATGTTGGATAGGAAATCATTACAGGGAATGGGATACCTTCTTAGCGGAAACTCAGCTGAAACATTCTTCGCCAGTAAATCTGCCTTCTCATTCCCAGATACACCTACATGTGTTGGAACCCAACAAAATCGAACCATTATACCTCTCAGTCCAATAATAAAAAGCCAATCTAAAATCTTTAAAACTAGAGGGTTACTAGAATTAAAAACTTCTAAAGCTTAAAGGACACTCCTTCCATCACTAAAAATGGTAGAATTACCCTCCTTTTCCAATGCTATTTTTTCAATAGCAGTTAGTATGCCCTACAGTTCGGCAGTAAATATGGAAGTTGTTAGAGGAAGCGCACCTTTACTATTAAAATCATTACTATGTACTCCAAATCCAACGCCAGCATCAGATTTAGAGCCATCAGTATATATAAAAGTCGATCCCCTATGTTCTACAACATGTTCCATAAAAAGAGACCTGGATACTATGTCAGTCATATCCTTCTTAACTCCTATAAAGTATTTACAAAACGATACCTCTGGTAATTTCCACGGAGCCGTTGATGATACCATAAATGGAAGCACCTTAATTCTAATTATATCAAGACTGTTTAATAATTGTTTCACCCTAAAGCCATAAGATTGAAGAGATTTAGGGTGCAATTCAAGGTATGTTGACTGCCTTATAAGGCTTGAATTCTGAAAGGCTAAAGAATTAGGGAGTTCTTGCATCTAAACCAATACCAAATAATAGAACACATTCGGAAAAGGTATAGAGGTAACTCTCCAGCATCAACAAGGAGACTTGGGATAGGTGAGGTTCTAAACGCTCCTGTGGACAATCAAATACCAGCATGATGTATTATATCTAATATCTTTAACTGGCTTGGGGTGGCTTAGAAGTATATTTCACATCCATGACTAATTTTGGAAAAAATCAAGGCCTTGTATAATTTTAAAATAGTATTGCGGTCTGCCCCCATGATGTATGGGACAATACTTTTGAAATATTCAGAGCCTCGAGACATTTAGCTTTTAATGCTTTCAAGTGAGAAACCCATGTAAGCCTACAATCAAATATCAAACCTAAAAATTTAGCTTCACTTACACATGGGATCGGTTGACCTTTAATGTATATATCCGAGTCTGGATGTACTCCCCGGATACGACAAAAATGGACAATAGTAATTTTACTTGTCGAGAACTTAAATCCATTCATATTGAACCACTGAATAATTTTGTGAATAGAGAGTTGTATTTTTCTTTCAATCATTGCCATTCTAGCTCCAGTAAATGATATTGAGAGATCATCCACAAATAATGTTGAGAGAACCTCCCGGGGAATGACTAAGGATATCCCATTAATTGCTGGTGCATAAAGGGTTACACTCAGCACACTACTCTGAGGAACTCCCTATTCCTGACATTTACTCTCTGATAGCTTACCTCACTCTCACTTGAAAAACTCTATGTGAAAGAAATGATTGAATAAATAGTGGTAACTCTCCTTTTAATCCTAATTCATGAATTGTTTTAAGTATATCATATCACCATGTGGTATCATATGCCTTTTCATGACAAAAAAAAAAAGACTGTCACATGGTACTGTTTGGAAGCAAAGGCTTCACAAATAGAGGACTCAAGTCGATCAACAGATCAGCCGTTGAGTGCATTTTTCTGAATCCACATTGAATTGGTGATCAAATACCCTTCTTTTCAAGGTACCATATCAGCCTTGCATTGACCATCTCCTCCATGATTTTGCATAGACCAGATGTCAGTGCAATTGGTCGGTAGTTTGCTGCTAAAAACTTGTCCTTACCGGGTTTTAAAAAGGCTAAAATAATGGCTAATTCTCAAACACTTGGGTAACTATGATCAAGCCATATTCTATTATTAATGTTTAAAATAAGTAGCTTTGTATTAGAATCTACATGTTTAATCATTGCATATGGAATTCCATTAGGTCCAGGGGCTGTGTCGTTATAAGTAGCAAGTGTGGAATCAAGTTCTCTTTTAGTAAAAGAAGAATTATACGATTCTTCCCTTCCTGCTGCAAAATTTAAAATTTTCTTTTCTTCAATGCTCCTATACTGGTGACCAGGAGCTGTGACACACTTGCATGATACATTTGAAAAATGATCAGCCAGGGCATTGCTAACATCATTTGCTTCTGTCACATACTGACCGTTCACTTTCAACACTGGTGGTGGGTTTGGGGTATATTTGCCTGCAATCTTTTTTATTTTCCTCCATACAGAAGATGGTGGTGTTTTACTGTTAATGGAGGAAACAAAAGACACCAAAGACTGGCATCTATCTTCTTTCATGGCACGACGGGACTGTGCTCTACACTTTTTGTATGCTATCAAATTTTCATCAGTAAGGCGTCTATGCAATCTAGTCAGAGATTTTCTGGTGGCTCTGTGCAAGACAGTTAATTCTGAAGACTACCAGGGGACCGATTGCCGTTTGAATAATCCCGTGGTTTTTGGAATCTAATTCACTCCTGCTGTATGAAGAGTTTCATTCAGTACGTCTATGGTATCATCAATACTTTCAAACTGTTCTGCACTCCCCTCGATTTCACTAAGCTCACGAAATTTAGCCCAGTCTGCCTTGTCAAGATTCCATCGTGGTGATCTTTGTAAAGGCGGACTCTTGCTGGTGTTTATAATGATTGGTGCATGATCACTAGTATGCCAATCATCTAATGTCCTCCAATTAAAATCAAGAGGCAGTTAGAGCTTGCAATTGAAAGGTCAATGCATGACAAGGTGCCTGTCTGAACATGGAAGTGTGTGTGCTCTCCTGTATTAAGGAGTTCGACATCCTCATTCTCCACAATTGATGAGATATTACACCTTGTGTTTGCCAAAACATCACCCCATAAAGGATGTCTACCATTCATATCTCCCAGTAAGAGAAAAGGTTGAGGAAGTTGTTGAATGGCCTCTACTAAATCATCATATAAAATACTATCATTTGGAGGTAAGTACAGAGAGCACATAGTATATTTTCTCCCTATATCAATTTGTACAACCACTGCCAGCCGGGGTGTACAAATAGATAAAGGTATTTAGGGAACATCTAGATGAACGTAGATGAGACTTCCCCATGGCTCCTGTTTGTTGATTATATGATGTTCAATAGTTAACATACTCTCAAGGACTAGGAGCGTCAGCATCAAGCTTACTTTCCAGTAGACATACAATTATGGGGGAATGTTCAGGAATTAGGATCTTAAGTTCTTCCTATTTGACCATTAAACCCTGGTAATTCCATTGCAAAATAGAGGAGAAAACTATGGATTATTTTTGGAAGACATCTTGGATGAGGTCTTCCCATTAGCATTTTTTAATCTAACATTATTACCTGTAGGTTTCTTCAGAGATGGTCTTGATATATTAGGTTTTACATTTGTGTTTCTCTTTGTGTCCTTTTGATCTATTTGTTGAGGCGGATGGTGGACCTCAACTTGAATTCCTGATTTATTCAGTCTATCTTCAAGTTCATTAGAAACATCTACAGACAAAACATCAAATTTATTCGATGTCATAACTTTTATGTTTCGAATGGAGGGGGGTGAGAGAGATGGAGGTCTCTCTCTTTTACGATTAATAGAGGATGGGATTCGAGGTTTTTGCACCTTTCCCACTACAGGTGCATCAGGTAAGTTGGTTTTTAGTGGAACCTCCATCAAATTTGGCAAGGACATGGCCTGAGAGAGGTTTGTGCTAGTTTTTGTAGGGGGGGGGAAGGCTGTATAGAAATGGGAAATGCCCTATTGTTAATAAACCGTGGTAAAGCCTCAGGAGGTAATATGCTTACCTCGTCATTTGACATTTTATCGGAGGGTATATTTCTTTTTCTAGAGCTATTGGTAGTACTAGGTGAGTTTGTTTTTACTGCCTTAGCATAGCTATTTGATTTATTTAATAGTCTTTTGGCATGTCCCACACTTATATGTTCCAAACTAGATTTCTTAAGGGCAGCTTCTTCCAACTTATGCAGCTTGCAGCTCTTGTCTGTGGATTTATGATTCAAGTTGCAATTTGAACACCTCACTCCAAGTGCACATTCTCCATGGTAAGATTTGGAGCAAATACCACATATCTTCTCATTTTTGCAAACCTTAGACAGATAGCCAAACTTATAACAATTAAAACACTGCAGTGGCTTCGGCTTGAATGGTCGTACTTTAATTATTTCGTTTTCAATAGTAATATGGAAATGTACACCAGCATCCTGGAAGGTATGTATAATCAATGATGTTCCAGGAATCTAATGCACTTTCCATACATTTAGTGGACACATGGCCAGTATCTCCTCTGTAAATTCATACAGATCTCTGTTAAAAACTACTCCCCTTCCGTAACTAAAATTTAGGTGGGGTTTGACATCTTACTTAATATCATCATTAGCTGTATTTAGGTTGGACAGTATATTACAGATTGTGTGCTTGATTTGGCATGGATAAGGAAACTATTTTTTCCAAAACGAGATATATCTCCCGGTGCAATAGTTCCTACTTTTTTCTGAATTAATTTGAATATTCTAAAATAATTCCCTGTAACCCCCTTTGATTCAGCTACAAGCCACATTGGTGGTTTTGGCTTTCTCTGGGAATGCATAACTAAATTCGCGTCTTTTTCCAACCAGTCGGCAGGCCTATATACATCTAAATCCTTTGGTACCTTATTGCAGAGAGCAGCCGCTACATTCAAGTTATTAATCTTAATATTATTCATGTTACTTATTGCTTTAAATGATTTATCATGACTTCTGTAAGATATCCATGAATCCCATTTATCATCTTCAAGTTTCATCCTTATTTATTTTATACATCCATAGCACTCAAATGCTTTATATAGGTTATCATAATTTGTGTCTATTGGAATTTGGGTATATGAAGGATTCGAAGTTTCCTGGTGTTTCCCAAATTACTCATTTTTTTTAATATCAGTAGAATGGTCCTTTCCAGTTCCGAGGTCAACAACAGAATTTTCCTTAATAGACTTGCCAGGGGTCGTCAACAGTGCCGGGGAAGAGTCAGCGTATCCAGGGGACTGGGGTCCGTTGTTTGAAAAATCCATAAGTGTTGAGAAAGAAAAAAGATGAGTTTTATTCACCTGCTCGAGAATACTAGGGCATCACATGTTGGAAAGAAAAATTTGCACCCTCCACTACTGGCACAATGAGAGTATACTTCCCAGCTGGTCCATTCCATACCCTACACAAAGGATAGCACCAAAACAGATATAGAGGCACAGGTGTAAACTGAACCTGCCTGATAGGACCGAGACCAAGAAACTATGGAGTCATCCTCCCCATATCTGTAATGATGGGCTTCCGGCCAAAAGCCGAGAGTCCAACTCCCAAGCATAGGATCCCCCTGGATTCCGAAGACCCAAGACCTGAGAATAGTTCCGCCCAAAAGGTCCAAACCATCTTCGGGTTGGCTGATATCATCCAATACTCACACACATAGCTTTGAATGCAAATACCTCCCAACCGTGACACCTCCCATTCATCGAAGCAGGCAACATTAACGGATGTAAAAACATCCACGCCGGGGATACAATGGATGTACAAACATCCAAGCCGTAGGGAAAATAAATATATATATATATATATATATATATATATATATATATATATATATATATATATATACATATATATATATATATATGTATATATATATATATATATATATATATATATATATATATACACATATATAATGAGGGAAATTTTTCTCATAGAGTTGGGGCAGCAACAGGAATGAAAGCTTTTAAAATTAGGAGAAGGTCGAAGCAATAATAAGAGGCAAAAAAAGATGAGAGAGAGATAAGTTTAAATTCGAACTGGGGGAGCAACTTCCCCAAGTTCGGGAGCCCTCTTGCCCGTCACCAAGTTTCAACACGGGAATGATATGCCGAGCTGAAGCTCAATGACTTCAAGGCATTCTCTCATTAAGAGAGAGAGAGAGAGAGAGAGAGAGAGAGAGAGAGAGCAAAGCTCATTACTCACAATGCAAAAACCCGACAGCACTATGCATATAATGAGAGAGAGAGAGAGAGAGAGAGAGAGAGAGAGAGAGAGAGAGAGCCTTACCTTATTTCCTTATTTTTTGTTTGGGTTCCCCCAGGTCCCTCAGTGTGAGGCACCTCGTATATCCACCAGAGTTGCTAATGCATCTTCCGGCGTATTTTGCATCTTCCAGTCTTGGATGGTCTGGGATGCATCTTAGGTATTTATCGAGCTTATTCTTAAACACATCTACGCTCACTCCTGATATGTTTCTTAGATGAGCTGGCAGCACATTAAATAGTCGCTGCATTATCGATGCTGGTGCGTAGTGAATTAATGTCCTGTGCGCCTTCCTTAGTTTTCTTGGTATAGTTTTTGGCACTATTAATCTACCTCGGCTTGCTCTTTCTGATATTTTTAGCTCCATGATGTTTTCAATAATTCCTTCTATTTGCTTCCATGCTTGTATTATCGTGTAGCGTTCTCTTCTCCTTTCTAGACTGTATAGTTTAAAAATTTGCAGTCTTTCCCAGTAGTCAAGGTCCTTAACTTCTTCTATTCTAGCAGTATAGGACCTTTGTACACTCTCTATTTGTGCAATATCCTTTTGGTAGTGTGGGTACCATATCACATTGCAGTACTCGAGTGTACTACGTACATAAGTTTTGTAAAGCATAATCATGTGTTCAGCTTTTCTTGTTTTAAAGTGTCTGAATAACATTCCCATTTTTGCTTTACATTTAGCCAACAGTGTTGCTATTTGGTCGTTGCATAACATATTCCTATTTAACATTACACCAAGGTCTTTAATTGCTTCCTTGTTTGTGATTGTCTCGTTATTAGGTCCCTTGTATGCATATACCATTCCTTCTCTGTTTCCATAATTCATTGATTCGAATTTATCGGAGTTAAATACCATCCTATTTATCTCTGCCCATTCATATATTTTGTTTAGATCTCTTTGTAGTGAGTTCCTATCTTCATCACAAGTAATTTCTCTACTTATTCTTGTGTCATCGGCGAAACTTCTCACTACAGAGTTTTCAACATCACAGTCTATGTCTGAGATCATAATAACAAACAGCAGTGCAGCTAATAACGTACCTTGAGGCACGCCAGATATTACCTGAGCTTCATCCGATTTCTCGTCATTTGCAACCACTATCTGTTTTCTGTTTTGCAGGAATTCTTTTACCCATTTTCCTATCTTTCCCACAATATTATGCTTTCTCATTTTTTTCTCTAATATATTATGGTCTACCTTGTCAAAGGCTTTTGCAAAATCTAGATATACCACATCGGTGTCTTTTCATTTATCATATTTTTGTATATGTTTTCATAGTGTGCTATCAGTTGGGTTTGTGTACTTTTTCCGGGCACAAAACCGTGTTGACCTATATTAAACAAATTATTTTTAACCAAATGATCCATTATTTTCTTTTTTATCACCCTCTCATACACTTTCATAATATGTGATGTTAGACTAACAGGTCTATAAATGCTTGCCTCTAGTCTTGATCTACTTTTGAAGATAGGGGTTATATAAGCTAATTTGTTTAACATATATCTCGCTCATATCTACACTTTGTCTTAGCAGTATTGCAAGCGGCTTCGCGATAGTGTTTGCAGTTTTTTTTAGCAAAATCGCTGGAACTCCATCTGGTCCGGCTGCTGATCCATTTTTAATTTCGTTTATAGCCTTGACAATATCTGCTTCATTAATATCTATATCCGTTAGATATTCAACATTTTCTTCTCTCATTTGTTTCATTATTCTCATTCGCAATTCTTGGCGTGAACTCACTCTTATATTTTTCTGCTAATATGTTGCATATTTCCTTTTTTTCATTCGTTAGCCGTCCTTCAATTCTTAGAGGGCCTATTTCTAATCTCCCTTTATTCATCTTTTTTGCATAGGAGTAAAGTACTTTGGGGTTTTTCTTTATATTTTGAAGTGTCCTTTCTTCTAAGTCCCTTTTTTCATTTTCTTTTGACTGTATAATCTTTTGTTCTGCATTTTCTATCTTACATTTTATTTCCATCATTTTCCATACATTTTTTCTTTTGCAAGATTTTTCTTCCACTTTCTAATTTTCTGAAATAAGATCCTTCTTTCTCTTGGTATGCATGTCTTTTGTTTATTGTTTTTCTTCGGTACATATTTTTCAACAATTTTCTTCAGTATTTTGTACAGTATGTCCGTATTTACCTGTATATTATCACTTACAAACACATTTTTCCATTCTTTATTCAGTTCTTCATTTATTTCTGACCATTTTATATTCTTACTATAAAAATTATATTTTCCATATCCTTCCCAATGTTTTGTGCTTTGATTAATTCTGTGATCACTTGCTTTGGAATATACTATTAATTCTATGATATTATGGTCTGAAATTCCCGTGTTATACACTATTATTTCTTTAACATAATTCACCTCATTCACAAATACTAGATCTAGGACATTTTCCTTTCTTGTTGGAATGTGGTTAATTTGTTGCATATTATGTTCTAATAGCATATCTTGAAGCTTTTCAAATTGCCTCTTATCTTCTGCGCTACTATTACTCTCTTTTTTATATGTATACATACAACCACTTTCTTCTATCCGTTCTTTCCAATCTACGAAAGGAAAGTTAAAATCTCCGGATAGGAGTATATTCCAGTCTTTATGGTTTCTACATCTATCATCTGTTTTTCTATTATTATGTCAAACTCCTTAGTATTTGGGGGTCTGTAAACTACAATATTCACTAGTTTTTCATATTCAAATTCTACCGCAATCAATTCACATTCTGTGTTGTTGTATTTTTCACAGACTTTTTCCTTGATTTATGTCTCTTCCATATATTGCGGTTCCCCCTTGATTCCTATTTGTTCTGTCAGATCTATAAGTTTGGAAACCCTTTATCTGGTCATCACTGCCAGTCTCTTGGGAATACCATGTTTCACTTAAATTTAATATATCTATTTATTCAATTTGGGTTAGTACTTCTAAGAACTCTATTTTCCTTTTAGAGTTACTCGTGACTAAACCCTGTGCATTCATCACTATTATGGTTTGTGTTTCATTCCCATTATTTAATATTGGTAATAATATGGATTCTCCCATGCTTCCTTCCTGTTCTAATATGATGTTCTTTTCTTCATTTCCCGGAATTCTGCCATTAAAAAATCTAACTTTTCTATTATATTTATTCTTTCGCCTTCATATTTATTTTTGTGTGTATACCTGCAACTATCCCCATATCTGCACCAACCCCTGGCATTATAGATGCATTCTTTGTAGTTGGGCTCTATATGTGCAGATTTGGGTTGAAAGGGGTTTTTGGTGCATAG
>NC_090725.1:242664939-242699939 GCF_036898095.1 Palaemon carinicauda | reverse complement strand
TTTTTCAAATAATTTTCTTATACTTTTTTCTTAATTCAAATTGTCTAAAACCGTGATAAATAATTTGGTTTGGACACAGCAAATACAAGTCAAACGTCCAATTTTATTGTTAAGATGTTACATAATGATAAAACAATAACAGCCCTTTCAATGTGTTAAATACTTTTTCTTCCAAAGGCAGTAGGTGGGCCAGGGCAGGCATCAGCCACCCGTTGAGATACTACCGCTAGAGATTTATTGGGTCCTTAGACTAGCCAGACTGTAATACATTGGATTCCTCTCTCTGCCTACACATTCACGGAATAGTCTGGCCTATTATTTCCACATTATCCACTGCCCTCGTGCACCCGACAACCCTGACATTATCAAACAATTCTTATTCGCTCAAGGGGTTAACTGCTGCACTGTAATTGTTCAGTAGCCACTTTCCTTTTGGTAAGGGTAGAAGAGACTCTTTAGCCGTGGTAAACTATAGTTCTCTAGTCTTGAGTAGTGCCATAGCCTCTGTACTATGATATTCCACTGTTTTAGGGTAGAGTGCACTTGCTTGAGGGTACAATGAGGCACACTATTTTACTTCTCATCCTCTTTTTTTTTTCCTCCATAGTTTATATATGAAGGATTTATTTCAATGTTGTTATTGGTCTTAAAATATGTCATTCTAATTGTCCATTACTGCTCTTGTAGTTCATTTCTTTCCTTAATTAATATCCTCTAAAGGGCTACTTTTCCTGTTGGAGTCCTTAAGCTTATAGCATCCAGCTTTTCCAACTAGGGTTGTAGCTTAGCAAATAATAATAATAATAATAATAATAATAATAATAATAATAATAATAATAATAATAATAATAATGTCGATGTTTTACCGCAGGTTTAGTCTTATTAGGTGGAGGGATTCTCTCCTCCTCCTTCCTCATCAATTTCTATGAGTACCTGGCTGATATTAGTTCACACCTCTTCATCAGCTCCACACATGCACATCTGTAAGCAGTTGAGGCCCTGAGATCAACAGGAAAAATGAGACTTGCAACTGATTATCTTGCATCCATATTTGATGAGATAAGTAACTGTGCCTGGGGCTAGAGAATCACTAGTTGGGATTGGCATTAGTCTATCCTCTTTCTTCCTTCCACCCATAGGTTGATGGTGGTGGTAGCTGAGGGTGGGGAATGTTATCTTGATACTATACCATGGCCTAGTAATGAGCTTGGGCAATGACTTCGGAGCTAGCTTTTGAGCTTCTAGTTGTTTCTTGGTGAAAAGCTTTCACCTGAGTTCACTAACATCCACCAAAGTTATATAAGGGTCAGAGCTGGCAAACAAATGTCTCTATGGCACGTTCATTGTCACCTCCAAGCTCCTCGGAGATTCCTAGGGCAGCAAACGCAGATATCACTGCCATGGAACATCTTCCAAGTGTCTGCCAACAGATAAGCTTCCCTTTGCTAACAAATCAGCCTATTATGTTTGCTTCAGAGAAGGCATGAAGTCCTAGTAGGTCTTTAGTATTTACTAGCATTGTTACTCTCTTTTGGTTCCACTCACCAGTGTCCAGAGGTAATAGTAATGGGGGGTATCAAGGACAAACACATCAGTGTCAGGTGATTGAATGTAATTTTCTGTTGTTCCTCTTCGAGCAGCATACAGACTGTGGAAAATAATGCTTGTGTCAGCTTCTTCATGAGAGCTGCAGAGATGTTGAACATCCATAGAGTTTGCAAGTGCCCCCTGCCATGAAGTAACTTTGAAGACTGTGGGCCTACCCTCAAAATGGTGGAGTACTTTCTTTGGAAGATAAACCATCAGTTTATCTTGGGTTGTGATGCTAGACAAGAACTGCTTTGCTCACACTTTATCAACTGGTGTGTTATTGGCAACATGATAAGCAGTGGCTGGCTTTCCACCCTGCCATCTCTCTTGTAGCCTCCTTCAGTGAAGTGTGAAGATCATAACGGTCATGGACTAGATAGACCTCATAAGAGTTGCAGCACCTGCAGATCAGTGTATCTGTGAAGTAGTCAGCCCATTAAGCACATGTCATGGCCCTAGGAGATTTACCCATTGCCTAGACAACTGCCATTTCATCAATGCCAGTCACCTTCCTTGGTGGTAATAAAGCAATATCATTAGTGACATCTGGTTGCAGATCACCATCAGTCTTGTTTGACAGCACCTCAAGTATAGCCTTTAGCTTGCTCTTGTCTGTGCTTGGCAGGAGTTCCCCACTCACTGTGAACAAGGCTCGTGGGAAGGCAGTAAACTCCTGCTTACCAATGCCCTCTTTGAGATTGATCTTAGGGCATGAGCATAAAACAATCAACATGCAAGCGAATAGTGACCTATCATCCTTAAGCTCATTTACTTGATCATCCAGTATGTGTTTCATTGACTTCCTTGCTACTGTAAAAGCTCTTTGTCCTCACTGCTGCTGGCTGCACCTCGCTGAACCTTCTGAACCTAGCATGATATATGATAACATCAATAGCACGAGCATCATCCTCAGTGATAGTAGCACTCCCCTGTACCTTCCAATTCTGATTCTTGCTGGCATCAGCAGCATTTTTCTGTTGTTTACTTGCACTGAAAATACACACCTTATGAACTGGTTTTTTGTTGTCTTGTTGGCAGAAGAAACACAGGCTTGCATTGAAAGGAAATGTTGCTGAATGTATGAAGTGAGGAGTCTTGTTTTCAGCAGTCTGGTACCCTAGTTGCAGCTGCAGAGGAAGGTTGCCCAATTCTCTTTTAATGATGTTGACTCTCTCCTTGTTGGCAGGCCTTCTGGTATCGTTCTAGGTGACCACTGTGAAATGTTGACCCATAAAATTTTCCGTACCACTTTGTTTTCTTTTCTTTCAGATCTGTGGCAGTATATTCTTGGAATTGTCTGCTGATCTGGAAATATTCTGCATCTCCATACTGCCCTGTTTCATATAAAAACTGAAGGGACTTATCTTATACTTCTTTTGGTGGTTCAGTCACTGGATCACGAATGGCTCCTGACACTGAATGTGACTACTTAATGCAACATACCAGATTTATGGGCCCCCTTGGGTGAATATAGATGTACATTTATTATTCTAAGGCCTTAACTATCATGTAAAAAGTCGGATGTGATTCAACATTGGTCATCTTCTGGAAAAGCAAAAAGTGACATCAACACGTGTTGGTTTGATGAAAACCTTATAACAAAATCTGCTAATTTTGTCTTACAGGTAAACAAGCATTCTGCAATGAATACATTGGTAGTTCTGAATGTATATTTGCGCACAAAAACTTTAGATAAACAAAATTGAACATTCTGGTACTTCGATTTTTAAAATGAAACTTGCGCAATGTAGAGTTTTCGGCCAAATTTAACTTTTCAATTAGAGCTTAATGAAATAATTGACGACATAATTTTTCCACTTCCCAGCAATGCAAAGAAGACATTCATAACAGTTGCAAAAAATTAACGGGAATCCCAGTTTGTTACATCCCCACCCCCCGACCCATAAAAGACAGTCGCACATTGTTGCCGGGAAGAAGGCTATTTGATGAAAGTCGCAGAGCGCTCACCAAACAAGTCATTGAAGTCTCAACTTGAGGGACAGACGTTACACCAGGGTCTCTCTCCCTGGGAATCAGAAAGAGGTAAGGAATCTGACCTTATATTACGAGTAACCTAATTATTCTATCTTTTTTCATCATTAGTTTCCATGGTTATTTTATCAAATGATGGTTATATTACAGGCTGACAATAGTAGTGTTGAAAAATACATACCTCAAATTAGGCCATTTTCGTGCAATTTAATTTTTTTGGTGATTTAGAATATACCCTAAAAAGCACTGATAGATGGAGGTTCATATGAAATACTGTAGTCATTCGCTGGTTTTCGCTTTTCCCCGTTCGTCATGTGTCGAATACATACATACGATGTCTGCATTGCAAATAAATAATATATAAAAGCGATTGGTCAGTGTTCATGATACACTAAAGCAAATATTCTTTAAAACTTGTTCACAATCGCCACCCAAGGCCACCAAACAAACAAGCAGCCATTTAAAAGAATTTGACAAGGCAAATAATAAAATACTCGTCGCAAAAAAAAAAAGACTTAATTGTTCGGGTACTAACAATGTTGATAAATATATGTGTAGTTTCGTAGCTTTTAAATACATATATATATATATATATATATATATATATATATATATATATATCTATATATATATCTATATATATATATATATATATATATATATATATCTATATATATATAAATATATATATAATATATATAATATATATATATATATACAGTATATATATATACATATATATATATATATATATACATATATACATATATATATGTATATATATATGTATATATATATATATATATATATATATATATATATATAATCATCTCCTAGGCCTATTGACGCAAAGGGACTCGGTTAGCTATATATATGTATGTATATATATATATATATATATATATATATATATATATATATATATATATATATATATACACACATAAATATACTTACACAAACATATATGTAGATAGAAAGATAGATAGATAGAAAGATAGATAGATAGATATTGGTATAGAACTCCAAATGAAAGGTACGATGCCTATCAATCATGCCACCAGAGGTTCTTAAAAAACTTAGAACCTAAGTGCTACCTCTATTTCAGGACTCATTGTCTTGCTTAGCAGCGAGTTTAACCCTGCTTGCCTCGTGCCAGCTAATCCAGTTGATAGCATTAAATTCGAATTACCATTAATCAGTCAATGTATGATTAAACTTAACCCATATTGATACTCTCTGGGGGTCGGCTTTTTCTTGTGTAAGACAAGATCTATAGCACCATTTGCAAGATATCATGAATATGCGGTTCTTTCATTGATAATTTGAAAGGATATTTAAAGGAAGAGAGCTGATAAAAAACCGAACTGTGTAAGCCTGTGGCAAGCATAACATCTAAATTAGAATAGGGAAAGGATAATTTTTTTTTCAATGATGTGGTAATAATCAGGATACCACAATTTATATTTGCACATAATATAGAAAATTAATTTATTCGATAACCTACACCCATGTATTTAATTACTAAGCGACTTCATTGAACCGGTAACCTATTTGTATTTGCCTCAAAGATTTGTTACCTTGAAAGAACGCTGTATTTATAAGGCGTCTCAAGATTTTTGTTTATACCGAGAATGAGTGACTAAAAGTAACATAGAATAAAAATAAATATGTTTACGATAAAAGGGGGAAAGCCGAAGATATAGGGGTAAACAGGATACCTTGCCAGGAAAGGGATTCCCATGTGGATTTACCATTCCGAGAAAAAGCAAAGCTCGACAATCGGTAACATACAAATTTTCAATGTTCACATACTATTTAATAAAATCAAATATCATAACCTAGGATATGTCACAAACAGACTCTGGGAGTGCACGGTGTTTCGAAGGTCAGAAAATTAAAGTTAGATAACTATAAACTTGTAAGAAGTCAAACTTTGATTTTTTTGAAAGGTCATATATATATATATATATATATATATATATATATATATATATATATATATATATATACACACATACATATATATATGTATATATGTATATATAAATGTCTATATATATTCATATGTATATGTGTATATATATATATAATATATATATATATATATATATATATATATATATATATATATACACACACATACATATATATATATATATATATATATATATATATATATATATATATATATATATATATATGTGTATATATAAATATGTCTATATATATTCATATGCATATGTATATATATATATGTATATATACATATATATATACATATATATGTATATATACATATACATATATGTATATATATAAATAAATAAATATAAATAAATATATATATATATATAAATATAGATATATATATATGTATATATATACATATATATACATATATATGCATATATATATATGTATATATATGTATATACATACACACATATATATATATGTATGTGTATATATATATATATATATATATATATATATATATATATATATATATAATTATATATATATATATATATATATATATATATATATATATATATATATATATATATATATATATATATATATATATATTTAACGGGGGAAAATAGTACAGTGAGTATAGGAAATAAGGAAATAAATAAACTATTTGAAAAATAGCGAATAAAGAATATAAAATATATTAGGATCAGTAATAACGTTAAAATAAATCTGTCATATATAAACTACGAAGACACATGTCAGCCTGTACAACATAAAAACATTTGCAACGAGTTAGAACAGCTGAAGTTCCACCAATTCAACTGCCGGATTAGGAACATCATTTCACAATTTCATCACAGCTGGAATAAAACTTCAAGAATAGTGTAGCGTTGAACTTTATAGCGGGGAAGGCAACCGTGTTAGAATTAAATGCATATCTGGTGTAGTAATACTTACAAGATGGTACAGTCTGCGGAGATCTAAATGCAAAGGATGGCCAGATTTATGAAACATCTTATGCATAAAGAACTAACTGAACAGCAGTTTCAGAAACTGGTTAGAAAGTTAATCATCACCACCACCTCCTACGCCTATTGACGCAAAGGGCCTCAGATAGATTTCACCAGTCATCTCTATGTTGACCTTTTAATTCAATACTTCTCCATTCATCATCTCCAACGTCACGTTTCATAGTCCTCAGCCATGTAGGCCGAGGCCTTCCAACTCTTTTACTGCCTTGAGGAACCAAAGTGAAAGTTTGATGAACTAATCTCTCATGGGGAGTGCGAAGAGCATTCCCAAACCATCTCCATCTACCCCTCACAATGATCTCATCCACATAAAGCACTCAAGTAATTTCTCTGAGAGCTTTGTTCTTAAATCTAAAAAAAAAAAAAAAAAATTGTTGGATATTGCTTCATTGTCATACCATGACTCATGTCCATACGGTAACACCAATCTCACTAAACAGATATATAGCCTGACTTTTATATTTAATTTCAGACGATTCGATTTCCAAATTTTACTTAACCTAGCCATTGTCTGATTTGCTTTTTTTCAATCATTCATTAGACTCCAATTCTAAAGGCACCGTATTAGAGATTCAAACGATTCTACCTCATCAATCTTTTCTCCTTCTAATGCTATTTCATTTTCCACTGCATATTCCGTTCTCATCATCGCAGTCTTTCTTCTATTTATCTTGAGCCCAGCCTCATGTGATATTTGATGCATTCTGATAAGCAAGCATTGCAAATCCTGTGATGTTCCCCTAATAAGGACACCATCATCAGCATACTCTAAGTCGGCTAATTTCCTATTACCAATCCAGTCCAATCCTTCTCCGCAGTCATCAACTGTTCTAACCATTACAAAATCCATGAGGATAAACAACAGGTAACAACAAATTCCCTTGGACTACTCCACTGTTCACTGGAAATTCATTTCACAAGGCTCCACTAACATTAACTTCGCACTTGCTATGCTCATGAACTGACAATCAAATTCACATGTTTAACAGAACTCCATTATAACACAGGACTCCACAAAATTGGCCGGGTGCACTTTTCTAAATCCTGCTTGTTCATATCTCAACTTTTCATCATCTCGGCAGTTATTCTATCGTATTATTATTATTATCATTATTATTATTATTATTATTATTATTACTTGCTAAGCTACAACCCTAGTTGGAAGAGCAGGATGCTATAAGCCCAGGGGCTCCAACAGGGAATAGCCAGTGAGTAAAGGAAAAAAGGAAAAATCAAATATTTTAAGAAAAATAACAAACTAAATATCTCCTATATAAGCAATAAAAACTTTAACAAAACAAAGAGGGAGGGAAACAAGATGGAATAGTGTGCACAAGTGTAGCCTCAACCAAGAGAACACTAACCCAGGACAGTGGAAGACCATGGTCTAGAGGCTATGGCACTACCCAAGACAAGAAAACAATGGTTTGATTTTGGGGTGTCCTTTTCCTAGAAGAGCTGCTTACCATAGCTAAAGTGGGTGAAGAATTGTTTGGTAATCTCTGTGTTATCAGGTGTATGAGGACTGAAGAAATTATGTAAAGAATAGGCAGACTATTCGGTGTGTGTGTGTGTGTGTGTGTAGGCAAAGGGAAAAGGAACCGTACCCAGAGAGAAGGAATCAATGTAGTACTGTCTGGCCAGTCAAAGAATCCCATAACTCCTGAGAGAAGGAACCAATTTAGTACTGTCTGATCAGTCAAAGGATCCCATAACTCTCTAGTGGTAGTATCTCAACGGGTGGCCGGTGCCCTGGCCAACCTACTACCATCTCTTGAGTTTTTTAATAATAGATTCGACTTCAAACACACTGGATTCATTCAGGTATATCATTCAAATTATTCTCTTCATATCTTCTATTCATGACCTCAATGTTCCATCCAACGTTGCCTTTCTTCATCTACTGTTGTTATAACAGACCCATCTCCTTTTTATGGGTACATGCTTCTACTTCTTTGCCCCTGTGTAGATTTCAATAATAATTCTATAAGCAATTCTTAGTCCATAGCCACTCCCTGAATTCCTAGCTTTGTCAGCCTCATCTGCTCTTCTGTCTAAATATTCTCTCCAGTCATTCCTGGCTTTTCTTTTGACCTCACTATCAATACGGGAATACTTAGCATGCTCTACCATGTAATTTTCATTATGTCCTCGAAAACTTTCAACAACAAATATTTGTCTGTTTCTTTTTTATAGTATCCCAAGTATCATTTGATATCCATAGCTTTCTCCTTGTAACTACATGTCTCATAATTTCACTAAAAACTGGCTGATAAATGTTCTTAATATCACACCATTCTTAATCAATTTTATCCAACAAATTAAGATGAGAGACAGTTCCTGAAGACCACACACGAGAACAATACTCGAAACAAGGTAGAAAGAATTATAAAATTTCTTCACAACAGATTAATTAATGGTCTTACAAATTAAGATGAGTCAGTTCCTGAAGACCACACACGAGAACAATACTCGAAAAAGGTATTTTGAATTATAAAATTTCTTCACAACAGATTGATTAATGAAAATCTTGAGACTTTCTCAAGATTTCAATTTTTTTTGCAATTAAAGAAGAAATCAGATTGAATATGTTTTTCAAAAGTAGTAAGTTGGCCAGGGCACCAGCCAACCATTAAGATACTGCCGCTAGAGTTACTGAGTCCTTTCAGTGGCCAGAGAATACTACACTGGATTCATCCCTCTGGTTACGGATCATTTTGTCTTTGCCTACACATACAATGAATAGTATGGCCTATTCTTACCTCATTCTCCTCTGTCCTCATACATCTGACAACACTGAGATTACCAAACGATTCTTCTTCGCTCAAGGGGTTATCTACTGCAATTTAATTGTTCAGAGGCTACTTTCCTATTGCTAAAGGTAGAAGAGACTCTAGCTATGATAAACAGCTCTTCTTGGAGGACATTCCAAAATCAAACCATTGTTCTCTAGTCTTGGGTAATGCCATAGCCTCTGTACCTTGGCTTTCCACTGTCTTGGATTAGAGTTCTCTTGTTTGGGGATACTCTCGGGCATGCTGTTCTATCTTATTCTCTTCCTATTGTTTTTTGAAGTTTTTATAGTTTGTGTGTAAAGGATCTAATTTAATGATGTTACTGTTCTTGAAATATTCTACTTTGATAATTCATTCTTCACTTGTAGTTTATTTATTTCCTTGTTTCCTTTCCTCACTGTGTTATTTTTTCCTGTTGGGCTAATAGCATCTTGCTTTTCCAACTCGGGTTATAACCTAGCATATAATAATAATAATAATAATAATAATAATAATAATCCCAAATTTACATTCAGGAGATGAAATTGATGCAAAAAGCATCATCTGCATATGTAATGAGCTTGCACTCTAGGCCAAACCACATATCATGTGTATACAGTAGGAAAAGTAATAGGTCAAGAACACTACCCTGAGGATCAGCAGACTTCACATTCCTATACTCACTATGATGTCCATCAACAATAACTCTTTGCAATCTATTACTCCAAAATTCAATAATGATACTAAGAAAAGACCCACCTGCTCACAGCTGCTTGAGTTTGAAAACAAGGGAATCAAACACAGTCAAAAGCAGCACTAAAATCAAGGCCAATCATACGAGCTTCCCAACCACAATCAAGGAATTTCTATACAGCATTGGAAATTGTAAGGAGGACATCACATGCTTCAAGGCCTTTTCGAAAGCCAAATTGCAAACTAGCAAACAGATATATATATATATATATATATATATATATATATATATATATATATATATATAAATATAAATATATACATATATACATATATATATATACAAACACACACACATATATATATATATATATATATATATATATATATATAAACATATTGATGTATATAAACATGGCTTATGTGAAAAAATAGAGGAATCTTATGCTAGAACACTTGAAGATATCTATCCAGAAAGTAAGGAAATTCTAAAACTACATAAAGAGAGTGAAAACATTCAGATTAAGAAAGGAGCTAGACAGGAAGGCCACATCTCTCCTAGACTAATCACACCCTGCCTTGAATAAACGTTTAAGAATATGTATACAGCAAATGAAGGAATGAATGGGGAATAGTTTAACAAATTAAGATTTGCAGATGACACAGTTGTTCAGTGAATCACGGGAAGAATGGCAAAAGCTGATAGAAGATTTGAATAGAGAAAGCAGAAATGTAGGACTGAAAATGAATATGAGTAAAACTAAGATAATGTTCAATGAAAATGCAGAGACAACAAATAAAGAGTTATGGACGAGCCTCTAGAGATTGTTAATGAATATACATATTTCAGTACTTCCCAAGGACACGAGACTGAAATTAAAAGGATAAGCATGGGATGGAGAGCATTTGGTAATCAAAATGAGATTATGGAAAGTAAAATGCTCCTTTCTCTAAAAGGAAAAGTATTCAATCAGATGGTCCTACCAGTATTACCTTATGTATCGGAAACTTGAAGCCTTACTAAAGCCTTAGACTTAGTATAAAAAGGTACTTACAACTCAAAGAGCTCGGGAAAGAATAATGATGGGATTAACACTAAGAGACAG
This sequence comes from Palaemon carinicauda, assembly GCF_036898095.1. Classification (NCBI taxonomy): domain Eukaryota; kingdom Metazoa; phylum Arthropoda; class Malacostraca; order Decapoda; family Palaemonidae; genus Palaemon; species Palaemon carinicauda. The sequence continues at coordinate 242,688,773 of NC_090725.1, read as the reverse complement.
AAAAAGAGCAACATAAATGCGAGAGCAAAAGTAAAGTAAAGGATGTTCTCACAATATGTAAGAAAAAAATAGACATGGGCAAGACATATAATGAGAATAAAAGATAATAGATTCACATTTAGAGTAACAGACTGGGTCCCTAGAGATTGCAAAAAAAAAAAAAAAAAAAAAAAAGCAGGGAAAGGAAGAAAAGACGATGGATTGACGAACTAAGAAAGTTTGCAGCTGTGGACTAGCATAGAAAAGACCATAAACAGATAAGACTCAAGTGGAAGGACATGTCTGAGGCCTTTGTTCTGCAATGGACTACTAACTACTGATGATGATTATGATATATACTGTATATGAGTGAGTGTATGCGTGAACGTACCCTATTCCCGACACGGTATCAAGTTCGATAAGTTAAGCAATGTCTGAAGTGGTTAGTACTTGGATTAACATCGATGGCACATAAACAATTCTCTTGAATACCCATGGGTAAAACCGTTCTACCAGTAATTGACGTCATAAACATTGCTAAAATAGGATGATGATAACAGTCATGGCGCCATACAAATATGCATATATATGCGTCTACATATCATATACGAAAAGATTCTCTCTCTCTCTCTCTCTCTCTCTCTCTCTCTCTCTCTCTCTCTCTCTCTCTCTCTCTCTCTCTCTCAATTGTACTTCATCAGAACACTGGTCCTTGTTGTAATGTAGCCTTGACAACAAACGTCATATTTAGTAAGCCATGAAAATACACATTACCGTCGTCACGTAAAATGAAACGTGAACGTCCAAACGCCAGTGTTCCTTCGCACAGTTCAACTTTGCCTTTGTCTCTTTTTTTCGCAAATTTGGAAGTCACATATTCGTGAGTGATTGTGCGTTGTTTCCTCTTTAGATATCAAGCTGGGCTAAAGTATTTTATATATGAATGAAAACTTCCGTTAATATCGTTAAAAGAAAACAATTGGCTGTTCATATAGATTCGTTTTTACAAACTTATACATAGTAGTGAATACGTTTGGACTAAACAGTATAGATGGACAGAACAGTTGCTGGGTACAACCCAAGGCTTTTTCTTCTCGCAATCATAAATTGCAATGTTTTAAGGATCTCCTTGTTGATTAAATGTCTTAAGACTCACAATGACGTCTATTTGAGGTCCTCATAAGACCCGTTTAACCAACAATCCTGTTAAAATTTAAGTTATTTAAAGTATAAAAAGAAAGTCACAGAGTCCGTAATCGAGTTACATAACATCTCCAGCTTCAACATTCATATGTAGATGGACCTTAATAGCAATTCCTCACTTATTAATTACTCCTATCATCATTCTAATTCTCATTCATCACTCTGGACTACACGTTGAACAGCTTCTACATAAGCAAAACAATAAGACTATAATAAAAGGGAAAAGGCAACAGCTCGATGTTGGAGTTGAGGAGATTTATTCAGCACTGAAGGCAACCGAGGTAAAATACTCCATTTTGAGATTTTTTTTTTTTTCGGTAAAATCTGAATTCAGTTCTGAGACATCTTAAATGCGAGATATCCATTTGCCTAATCTCTCTCTAACGGTTTAATTTCTAAGAGTGTTTAGGTCCAATATTAATGTTTAGAAAATGACATTGAATGCATACCACTCGAACCAACAATTCTAGAAGGATTTCTACCAATCTACCATTCCAATAACTATCCTCCAAACACTTGAATAGTTTCAACTGGTAAACCGTCGAAATTATATATATATATATATATATATATATATATATATATATATATAAATATATATATATATATATATATATATATAGGCTATATATATATATATATATATATATATATATATATATATATATATATATATATATATATATACACATATATCATCACCTTCTCCTACGCCTATTGACGCAAAAGGGCCTCGGTTAGATTTCGCCAGTCGTCTCTATTTTGAGCTTTTAATTCAATACTTCTCTATTCATCATCATCTCTTACTTCGCGCTCCATAATCCTCAGCCATGTAGGCCTGAATCTTCCAACTCTTCTAGTGCCTTGTGGAGCCCAGCTGAACGTTTGGTGAACTAATCTCTCTTGGAGAGTGCGAAGAGCATGACCAAACCATCTTCATCTACTCCTCACCATGATCTCATCCACATATGGCACTCGAGTAATCTCTCTTTATAGTTTCCTTTCTAATCCTGTCCTGACATTTAACTCCCAATATCCTTCTGAGGGCTTTGTTCTCAAATCTAATAAATCTATTGGAGACTGTTTCATTGTCATACTATGACTCATGTCCATATATATATATGTCCATATATATATATATATATATATATATATATATATAATATATGTGTGTGTGTGTGTATATATATATATATATATATATATATATATATATATATATATATATATATATATATATATATATATAGATATATATATATATATATATATATATATATATACAGTATATATACAGTATATACACACAATAGAACTACAACTAGAAGTAATAGGATCGAAACGGAAGTTCATTATATATCTATCAATATTCTATCAGTTTACTGCAGCAACCTATGCTATTAAATGATCTTTCTCTAACGAACCTACGTCAAGGATCTCAAATAGAATGAATGAATAATCGTTGATTATTTGGCATCATAACATAGATCCAAGAGAGAGATAAAAAAATTGTGATTGGTGAGTTCAATGCTAAAGTTGGAAGGAATAATTGAGGTATAGAGAATGTGATGGGTGTTGAAGGTCTTGATGAAGTTGCAAATAAAAATGGAGCCCATTTTATAAGTTTTCGTTAAACAAACAATCTTGTTATTGGAGGTACTCTTTTGCAGCGTAAGAGCATCCACAAATACACAAGGACTTCACCATGTAGCAATTACAAAAATTAAATAGATCACATAGCCATTAATAAAGAGAGAAGGAGGACTCTGAGAAATGTAAGAAGCAATAGAGGTGCAGATATTGGTAGTGATCACCAGTTACTCATTGACACATTGAAATTAAAACTGAAAGCACTCAACAGAAATGTAGATAGAATACCTAAGTTTGAAACGACTATGCTTTTAGAAGATGAGCAGAGTAACATTTACAAGTGAATGTAGGAATCGATTTGCAGTCTTAGAGACTATAAGAGACAAAGAACAGACAATTAACGAAGAATGGTGCAATATTAACAACATATATCATTCAGTTGGAAGTGAAGTTTGGGGACAGGCAGTTACAAGGAGAAAGCCATGGATATCAAATGACACTTGGAATACTATAAAAAGGAGACAAAAGGCAGAAATTTATTGTTGAAAGTTTTCGAGGAAGTAATGAAAATTACAAGATAGAGCATGCTAAATATTCCAATATTGATAGTGAGGTCAAGAGAAAGGCCAGGAATGACTGGAGAGAATATTTAGACAAGAAAGCTGATGAGGCTGACAAAGCTATGAATTCAAAGAGTGGCTATAGTGTAAAAATTGCTCATGGAATTGTTAATGAAATCTCTACGGGGGCAAAGTAGTAGTAGCATATACCCATCAAAAAGAGATATGGATTTGTTATAACAACAGTAGATGAAGAAAGGCAACGTTGGATGGAACATTTTAGTGAGGTCCTGAATAGGAGATATGAAGGGCATAATCTAATTCATATACTTGAAGCTGAGGAGGACCTTGATGTGCCACTTCTTAGGATACTACCGGTAGAGACTTATTGGGTACTTTCGCTTCCCAGAGAGTACTACAATGGATCCCTCTCTCTGGTTACGGCTCAAATTGTGTTTAGCTACACATACACACACAGTCTGGTTTATTCTTTCCACATTCTCCTCTGTCCTCATACACATAACAACACTCGGATTACGAAAAAATTCTTCTTTGCTCAAGGAGTTAACTACTGCATTGTAACTGTTCAGTGGCTACTTTCGTCATGGTAAGGGTAAAAGAAACTCTCTAGTTGTGGTAAGCAGCTCTTCTAGGAGAAGGACACTCAAAATTCAAACCATTGTTCTCTAGTCTTGTGTAGTGCCATAGCCTCTGTACTATGAGCTTTCACTGTCTTGGGGTATAGTTATTTTGATTGAGGGTACACTCGGGCAAGCTGTTTTATCTCATTACTCTCCCTCTTGTTTTTCTAGGCTTTCGTAATTTATTTATTGCTGTTTTTAAAATATTTTGTTTTGATTGTTTATTACTTTTCTTGTAGTTTATCTAGTAACTTGTTCCTTTCCTCACTGGGCTATTTTTCCCTGTTGGAGTCCTTGAGCTTATAGCACCTTGAATATCAAACATGGGCAATAGCTTAGCTTGTAATAATAATAATAATAATAATAATAATAATAATAAACTTAAGCCCCTAAATACGATGAAATGACTGCGGAAATGAAAATGGTAAAAAATGAAGTGACACCCAAAATACTTACAAGATTAATTTGTAGAATGTGGCATGAAGAGGTAAAACCTTATGAATGGGAGCTAGGAGTGTGGGTGAAAATGGCAAAGAAAAAAAAATTAAATCCGACTCATTGCAATAATTACAGAGGCATCACACTTACGAAAATATATAGTATGCTTATCATAAAGAGACTTGAGAGAAAGATTGACGAAAAAAGTGAATGATGAAAAAGCAGGATTTAGAAAAGGTAAAATTTGTACTGATTAAATTTTCATTTTAAGACATGTATAGCAATGTGCAGGATACAGAAATCTACTTTTGATGGCATTTGTGGATTATAATAGTGTGCACCAGCCTATTTTGCTTTATTTGCTTTGTCGTGTTCGATTTGATGTCTTCAATGGTGTCAAATCGTTTCCCTTTCATCGTCGATTTAATTTTCGGGAATAGCCAGAAGTCTGGTGCCAAGTCGGGAGAATACGGTGGATGCGAGAATCCAATAGACGTAAAAGGCCAGAAAAATGGAGAAATGGCTGGCTGCTGCATCATGACATCGCGCCCTCTCACACGTCACTGCTTGTTCGGCAGTTCATGGCTGGAAAGAATCTCGCTGCAGTTCCGCATCCACCGTATTCTCCCGACTTGGCACCATGCGACTTCTGGCTATTCCCGAAAATTAAATCGACGATAAAAGGGAAACGATTTGACACCATTGAAGACATCAAATTGAACACGACAAAGCAAATAAAGTTATTGAAGAAAAAGAACTTCCAGGAATGTTTTCAAAAGTGGCAGGCACGGTGGAGTAAGTGTGTATGTGCCAAAGGAGAGTACTTTGAAGGAGATTAATGACAAAACATGTTAATGTTCGTAATTTAATAAATATTCACACATTTACCGAACTTTCTGATCACCCCTCGTATATATATGTATATATATAATAATTGTATACAGTATTCAGTACAGTATGTTGATTTTGTTATTACCAATGTTTTACTTAATTTTTCTTAGGACTTCCAAATTTAATGTTTTTCTTTATGACGCCGCCTGAAACGACGGCGTCATAAAGTACGCTCAGTAAACAACCACGCTCAGTAAACAAATGAAGGCATTTAACGCGCATGATGAAAGTGATAAATAATGATATTACAGTAAAAGCTTTTAGAAAATATGTTATTACAAATATTATTTACCGTATCTATATAAAATCATATATTCGTAGCAAAGAAGGAAAACAATTTACGAGAGAGAGAGAGAGAGAGAGAGAGAGAGAGAGAGAGAGAGAGAGAGAGAGAGAGAGAGAGAGAGAGGGAGAGTTGTTTTACGTACGTACAGTAAATGTAAATTTTAAACAAAAAATATGATAGGTTATAACATGTATATTCAGACTTTTAAAACCTTCCCTTTAACTTAATGCATACTAAACTAAAACAGGCACATATATTAAAATGTTAGAATATTAAAGTAAAAAATAAAGATTGTTACTTTACTCACCACGAAAGAAGTTGAAGAAAAACTTGAATGATGATGGCGATGAATTTGCTGCACAATAGAAATGATAATGATGAAGCTGATGATGTCTTCTACTGTGCAGCCAATGATAGAATTTTACGTCTCTTCAGACGGAGGTGTCTTTTCCTGGGACAGCTCTTCAACTTCTTCCTGGGACACTTCTTCAATTTCTTCCGAAGGCGTAGTAGCAGGAGGAACTGGCTCTTTTTTGCGAGTCTGGAAGAACATTGTGATCGGAAGTTGCGGCCGCTGTTTCTTTTTTCGCTCGAAGAGCATCCTGTAGGAGTCATGTCGTCATCGATCTTGTTGCAGAATTGCATAGACCGAACCATATCCTCGTCCCACTCTTGCGACATTTCTTTCAACTCCTTCGCATGGTTGCAGAACTTGGCCAGCTCTTCTAATGTTAAGCCAGTTTCTTCGACATTTTCGTGGGTCTCTTCCTGCGTTTCACTGTCTTCTTCACTGGCCGATTTCGTCAGGTCTTCTAGGTCTGCGTCTGTTAGCGGCTGGGAATGGCAGTCCAACAACTCGTCGACGTCTTCAGTCGTCATGTCGCCAAACCCGTCACCTCCAATTATCGCAGCCAACTGCACAGATGTGCGTATTGCAAAGTGTTGAATTTCAGACGGTGTAAATCCCTCGTCGTCGTAAACAATCTGGGGCCACAACTTCTTCCAGCTCGCATTAACGGTTGCAGGTTTCATTTCTTGCAGTGCCTTCTGAATGTTCTGCAGGCACGTGGCTATTGTGTACTTCCGCCAGTACGCCTTCAAATTGAAATTTTCATCTTCATCTTCTTGGGCAGCATCCACACACGCAACGAGGTCCGCCAAGGTATTCTTCGTGTAGAGGGTCTTGAACGCCCTGATAACCCCCTGGTCCATCGGTTGAATTAATGACGTGGTGTTGGGTGGCAGGAACTCAACCTGAACGCCCTCACGCGACAGGTCAGTTGCGTGTCCACCAGCGTTATCCATAAGGAGAAGGATCTTAAATGGCAAGCCCTTCTCTACGAGATATTTGCTGACTTGCGGGATAAAACACTGGTGGAACAAGTTGGAGGTCAGCATCTTCGTAATTCATGCTTTTTGATTATGCATCCAGTACACGGGAAGGAGATTCTTATTTTTATTTTTCAAAGCGCGAGGATTTTTCGACTTGTAAATAAGCCCCGGCTTTAGCAAAAATCCAGCAGCATTGCCACACATCACAAGGGTTACGCGATCTTTGAACGCTTTAAAGCCAGAGGCTTTGGCTTCTTCTTTGAACAAAAAAGTTCGCGACGGCATTCTCTTCCAAAACAAGCCAGTCTCATCCATATTAAACACTTGTTCCGGCTTGTATCCACCTTCAGCGATAATGTTCTTGAACGTCTCGTTCGCGTAAGTTTCAGCAGCGGCAGTGTCAGCAGGGAAACGCTTTTCAGGCCGAAGCGTTTCTGAAACTTCGCGAACCATCCTTTGCTGGCGGAAAACGTTGTTTCTGAGGCTGGGAATCAGTGGATGTCCCTGGTTGAGGTTCATCTACATCATCATCTTCTTCAGCATGGTCGCCATCGTCGTCTTGAGGTTCCTTTGCCGCAAAATTCTCATACAAGCTCAAAGCCTTGGTTCGGATGGTGTTCGTATCCAAGGCTATGTTCTTCTTCCGGCAGTCGGCAATACAGACTGCTAAAGCACCTTCCATGCGTACGATCGTTTTATTACGCGTGGTAACGACTCGCTTCGCTGATCTGCTAAAGGTGATGGTAGCCGTCTTTCTAATGTTCGCCTCGTCCTTCTTGATGTAGCGAATGGTGGATTCGTTCACTCCAAAATGGCGGGCTGCGGCCGCGTAACTTCTGCCTTCTTTTAACATATCGAGAAGCGTCACCTTCTCAGCAATCGTCATCATCTTTCGGTGGCGTTTAGGCTCACTACCAGCCTTAGCAGAAGCAGAACGCTTGGGAGCCATTGTACAGTAGGGGTTAAACAGAAAGTTCAATAAAAAATTCAACTTAAAACAGTCACGCACAGCACAGATTAAAGTTCACAATAACGTAGCCACATCTACACGGCAAGAGAGCGGGAAACGAAGTGGCCGCGAAAAGATGCAGGAGGTTGGAGAAGCGGTCAAAACACCAATCACAGGCTAGATTACAAAACTTGGGTTCTGATTCGTCATCTATCAGCGCTTGAACCAATCACAATCCGTCTTATATGCTACGTAGTAGTTACCAATTCAAATACAAGGTACCCTACGTATACAGTACAGCTTTACGTACGCTATTTTACGCTTGTTTTGTTGTAGGATGTCTCTCTCTCTCTCTCTCTCTCTCTCTCTCTCTCTCTCTCTCTCTCTCTCTCTCTCTCTCTCATCACTGTTTTTGTTTCTTGTCCTATTGTGTGTTTTATTGGATATCTCTCTCTCTCTATCTCTCTCTCTCTCTCTCTCTCTCATCACTGTTTTTGTTTCATTTCTCATTCTAAGTGTGTCAATCTCTCTCTCTCTCTCTCTCTCTCTCTCTCTCTCTCTCTCTCTCTCTCTCTCTCTCGTACGCTTATTCGAGATGTGATTTTTCAACAAAGAATATTATTGGATGCAGTACTACGTACGTATACATACAAAAGATTCATGGAAAAGATGCACATCCATTACATTTGTAGTACAGTAGTAGCCATCAGCAGCCTTACACCATTCTAATACAGTATGACTGCATCTGATTTGCGTTTCATGTTCGATTTAATTTTACTACGTACTGTATACTGAATTATCGTATGATCACATTCTCTTTTCGTATTTTATTTCTTTCTGTACTGAATTATATGTCATATGTAATGCAATGAACCATCAGCAAGAGCAGATATTACTAATTACAGTATTAATGGAATTACAGTTAAAGAAATATCGTATTTGAGGTCTTCATATATCGCGGTGTTTTCGAAATTTCCGGAAAATCCGCGATATGTTTATATATAGGGGTTATGAAAAAAATCCGCGAAGTGGTGAATCCGCGATGGTCGAACCGCGAAGTAGCGAGGGCTCACTGCATATAAATATAAATGTATATATATATATATATATATATATATATATATATATATATATAATGTATATATGTATGTGTATATATATATATATATATATATATATATATATATATATATATATAATGTATATATATATATGTGTATGTATATATATATATATTATATATATATATATATATATATATATATATATATATATATATCCATATATATATATATATATATATATATATATAAATATATATATAAATTTATATATATATATGTATATAAACTTACGAGAAATAATACTCATAGAGTTAGGACAGTAAGACAAAAAAAGTTGATAAAATTAGGAGAACGTCGAAGTAATATTGAGTAGAAAAAATAGAAGAACGGGAAAGAAATTTGGATTCGAACTTGGGAAGCAATTTCCCCAAATTCGAGAGCCCTCTCGCCTGTCAATTTTTCAAGATTATGAAGAAACCACAAGACTTCTTCAAGGCATTCTCTCATTAAGATGGACAGTCAAGGGAACCAAACAATCATTATAAAAGGGTTGGCACCTGCCAGTAATCAAGAACTCGTGTGTTAATTGTATGAGCCTAATTCTAAGGCAACAGAGAGCAGTTTCTCACCTCCTAGGCATAGTACCATATTTCCATGGAGGTGTAGCATTTGTGATCTTTATTTTATTCTGAGCAACATAATTCCAGTAATGTTGCCAAATATCACTAAGAGGTTTTTCTATACTGGGTAAAAAGTCATTACATGCAAGTAGATATCTTCCAAGAAGTAGTTTTTCTGATACCTCTTTAGCTAATATGTCCCCCGCTTCATTTCCTGGCACACCCACACGATCTGGAACACAGCAAAGCTTAACTTCCTTCCCTGCAGTACTACGAATATACAGCCACTCTTAAAACTAAAGGGTTGGTTGGATTAAAAACAGTCAAAGCCTGCAACAAACTTTTTGCATCACTAAAAATAGTAAAATTTCCAGCTCTCACTACTTTTATTTTTACAATAGTAGTCAGGATACCATACAGCTCGGCTGCAAAGTTACAGGATGCTTAAAGGAGAGCAAGTTTATAACTAAAATAAGAAATGTACACCCAAAATCCAATGTCAACACTGGATTTGGAGCCGTACATATATAAAAATTTACCATCTCTGAGTTGCTCTGCATGTTCCAAAAAGGTAGACTGCATTTCTTCATTTATCATGTTGCCCTTAGAGCCAGTAAAATAATTACAAAGGAAGAACTTTGGAAAATCCCAGGGAGGGATGACTGATAACCTTGAAATGTAGTGCCTTGCTCATGGAAAAATTTGGGTCATATAGCGGTTGTTTTACTCCAAATCCATAATGCTTTGGGAATGTAGAGTGAACTTTATATTAAGAAGAAAAAAATGTCTTTAGTGGCCGTTTCAAACAACAGTGAATTAGGAAACCCTTGTCTCCTACATTAATATCTAATCATAGTAGACTGGCGATATAAGTCCTGAGGCCACTCGCCTGCTTCAATTAAAATACTAATGATGGGGGATGATCTAAAAATACCAGTAGCTAATCTGATGCCAGCATGATGAATGGAATCTAAAATCTTCAACTTGGGTAACAGAAGCCGAAGAATATATTTCACATCCATATAAAAGTTTCAATGAATCTGACGATCTGCTCCCAAACACATATACCTGAAGACTTAAAAAATATGTAAAATCTCTAAACACTGAAAATCTAGCTATTCAGATGTGAGACCCAAGTCAACATTGTGTTGAATGTTAGGCCTAGAAATTGTTTCTTCAACAGCGAATATAATGGTCTTTATATACATATTTGGGTCTGGGTGTACACCACAAATGCAGCAGAAATAAATAAATGACAACTATTTCAAATCTGCTCATCTCATAATTCTATCGATTGTGAGTTGAAGCTTTCTTTGAACTGTTGTCATTCTTGCTCCTGCTCATGAAACAGAAAGGTCATACACAAAGATTGTGTGAAGAACGTCATCTGGAATCACAGAAGAAATCCCATAATGGCTAGTACAAATTAAGTAACACCGAGAACGCTGTCCTGAGGGAATCCCTCTTCGTGGCATTTTCTTTCAGAAAGAGTATCACCAATTCTAACATGGGGTAACCATCTCTTTAAAAAGACCTGAATGAATAAAGGTAACACGCCTCTTAGACCAAATTCATGGACAGTTTTAAGGATATCATACCTCCATGTGGAATCATATGCTTTTTCAAGATCAAATAATACTGTCACATGATGTTTCTTGGAAGCAAATGACTCACAAACAGATGACTCTAGAGGCTACACAGACAAGTGCATCCATTGTAGAGTGCATTCTTCGAAACCCACACTGAACTTAGTGATAAAATCCTCTTCTTTTCAAGCATCCATAAAAGCCTTGCATTGACCATCTTTTTCCACTATTTTACATAAACATGTCAATGTAACTGGTCGGTAGCTTACAGCTAAACCTTTGCCATTTTCAGGGTTTAAAAAAGCTAAAATAATGAATGAATGAATGAGTTGAAGTTCTCTGGCATCCTGACATCGAAGGTTATTGATGCCGATACCGTTTATTATAAATAAAGAATAAAATAATATTCAGTTAAAATCAGAAAAGTAAATGTTATAAAAGTTTATTAGCATTAAGAAAACCTGCTTCTGACATATATTCAAAAATGCCACTAGCATTGTACGACTTATTATATCCAAGGCTCTTGGCAATGATGAACCTGCCATCCTCACCCCGAACCTCAAACAGATATCTTATTTCTTTCTGTACTATAAGTGGGGCATTCAGTCAACAAATGCCTCACTGTCAAAGGTATCAAACAATATGGATGGTGTTGGCCAGCCAGCAGAAACTTGCGTGTCATCCGAGTGTGACCAATACGGAGACGACAAAGAGTAGTATCCCATTTTCGGGGCATCCAATTATACCTCCAAGGGGATATAACAGTCGGAACTTCTCTAATCTTATTTTCTGTTAAATTATACCAATGCTGTTGCCAATTGTTATAAATAGAATTCTTAATTTCTGGTAAAAAATCATTACTGAGAATGGGATACCTTCTTGGTAGAAATTCGGCTGCAGAACTCTTTGCCAGTGAATCTGCCTCTTCATTTCCACACACACTAAGTGTGGCGGAACCTAGCAAAGTCGAACGGTTATACCTTTCAGGCCAATAATTAAAAGCCACTCTAAAATCTTTAAAACGAAAGGGTTACTTGAATTAAAACCTTCTAAAGCTTGAAGGACACTTCTTGAATCATTATAAATGGTAAAATTCCCCTCCTCTTCTAACGCTATTTTCTCAATAGTGGTTAGTATGCCATATAATTCAGCAGTAAATATGGAATATATTGGAGGAAGTGCACCTCTACAGTTGAAAGAACTACTATATACTCCAATCCAATGCCAGCATCATATTTGGAGCCATCGGTATATATAAAAGTTGATTCTCTATGTTACATACTTCAACATGTTCCATACTAAGAGACCTAGCTTCTAATTCAGTCATATTTTTTTTTTAACAAAAATAAAATATTTACAAAAAGATATCTCTGGTAACGATGATCTCTTTAAATGGAAGCACCTTATCTCTAATTATATCAAGACTGTTTAATAATTGTTTTACCAGAAAACCATAAGGTTGAGGAGATTTTTGGTGCAACTCAAAGTATGTTGAGTGTCTTACAAGGCTTGCAGTCTGAAAGGCTAGAGAGTTAGGGAGTCTTTGTAACCTAAACCAATACTGAATAATGGAAGACATTCTGTAATAGTCTAGAGGTAACTCCCCAGCATCAAAAGGAGACTTGGGATAGGTGAGGGTCTAAACGATCTTGTGGTCAATCTAATACCAGCATGATGTATTGAATCTAATATCTTTAATCGGCTTGGGGTAGCTGAGGAGTATACTTCACACCCATAACTAATTTTGGAAAAAATCATGGCCTTGTATAATTTTAAAATAATTTTACGGTCTGCCCCCATGATGTATGAGACAATACTTTTAAAAGATTCAAAACCTCAAGACATTTAGCTTTCAAAGCCTTTAAGTGAGGAACCCATGTCAACCAACAATCGAAATTCAATCCTGAAAATTTAGCTTCACCTACACATGGGATTCGTTGACCTTTCATGTATATATCCGAATCTGGATGTACTCCCTGGATACGACAGAAATGGACAATAGTAGTTTTGCTTGTTGAAAACTTGAACCCATTCATATCAGCCCACTGAATAATTTTGTCAATTGCAAGTTGTAGTTTTCTCTCAACCATTGCCATTTTCGCTTCAGCAAATGATATGGAGAGATCATCCACAAATAGTGTTGAGAGAATATCATGGGGAATGACTGATGATATCCCATTAATTTCTAGTGCAAACAGGGCTCGTTCCAGACCGGTTGGGAAACTTAGGTCTTGCCATACTCTGTCATTAATACTTATAATAAAACTTTCAATGCTATTACATACATGCTTTATCATTGCATATAGAATTTTGTCTGGCCCTGGGGCTGTAACATTGCCTGATGATGATGCAGAGTAAAATTCTCTCTATGTGGAAGATTGATTAACTGATTGATTGATTTAAAGTTTTCTGGCATTCCTGACATCTATGGTCAATGACACCAATATCATTTATTATATACAGAAAATAAACGAATATTCAATTAAAACCATAAAAGTTAAGATGTCATTACAAAATGTAAATAGTTTTCAGAAGACCTGCTTCTGAAATCAATCTAAAAATGCCGCTCACATAGTAGGACAGATCATGTCCAAGAATCTTGACAAGGATGAACCTGCCATCCTCACCTCGAGCCTCAAACAGATATCTATTTCTTCAAGTTATTATATTTGGGGCATTCACTCAACAAATGCCTCACTATTACAAGTACCAAACAGTCGTCGCAATACGGTTGGTGTTGGCCCTTCAGAAGAAACTCGTGTGTCAACCAAGTGTGACCAATGCTGGGACAACAGTCACACTTTCAGGGCATCATGTTATACCTCCTAGGAGATACGAAATTCGTTACTTCTCTCATTTTATTGCCATCTAGACTATCCCAGTGCTGTTGCCAATTATTATAAAACAATTTCTTGATATTAGGTAGGAAATCCTTACTGGGAATGGGATACCTTCTTGGTAGCAACTTGGATGCAGCATTCTTCGCCAGTAAATCTGCCTTCTCATTCCCAGACACACCTACATGGGCTGGAACCCAACAAAATCGAACCATTATACCCCTCAGTCCAATAATAAAAAGCTATTCTAAAATCTTTAAAACTAAAGGGTTACTAGAACTAAAAACTTCTAAAGCTTGAAGGACACTCCTTGCATCATTAAAAATGGTAAAATTACCCTCCTTCTCCAACGCTATTTTCTCAATAGCGGTTAGTATGCCATACAGTTCGGCAGTAAATATGGAAGCTGTTAGTATGTCCAGGTCTGAATGTACTCTCTGAATACGACAGAAATGGACAACTGTCGAGAACTTAAATCCATTCATATCGGCCCACTGGATAATTTTGTCAATTGAGAGTCTTTTGTCTTCTCTTCATCTATAAAGCTAACCTGGAGACTTCTAAAAAGATCAGCAAGTGAATTATTCACTTCCAAGGACAAGCAATATATTGATCATTAACTTGAAACAGTGGTGAAGAATTTGGAGCATAATTTCCAGAAATTTTATGAACTTTCTTTTACTCACTGAAGAAACAAAACCTGATCATGACAGATGTCCAGCTGATTTTATTGCTCGTCAAAATTGTGCTCTGCATTTCTTGTAAGTGGCGATATTCTCTTTAGTGCGGTTTCTGTGACACCTTGTTAATGCAATTCTGATGGATCTGTGTAACACCTGAATTTCTGGTGACTACCAAGGGACTGGTTGTCGACGGAACAGACCTGTCACTTTTAGGATGGAATGCACTCCAGCTGTGTGAAGAGTTCCATTTTAGTAAATCATTGGCATCATCAACATTTTCACATTTGTCGGCATCACCTACTATGCTCAGTTCTTTAAATTTTTGCCAATCAGCTCAAAACAAGTACCATCGAGGTGATCTGTATTCAGGTGGACCATTGTTAGTTTTAATTAATATTAATGTATGATCACTTGTATACCAGTCATCAAATGTTCTCAACTGAAAGTCAGCCAGACAGTTAGAGCTTGTATGTAGACAAGACTTCCACCATGACTCACTCCCCTGAGGATTGCATGGTGTTCTGCAATTAATGTATTTTCTAGGGCATGGAGTAAAGACATCTAGCATGTTTACCAGACAGTTGGAGCTTGTAGGGTAATACTTTGACTTAAATGTTTTCGGGGAATATCATAGCGATCATACACAAGAATTCCACCATGACTTTTCCCCTCAGGAATGTATTCTCTAAGGCATGAACTAAAGGTGCCTAGTATTGTTTCTTGTAGACAGTGTATTACAGGTGAGTGGTTATGAAATAAGAGCTTCAACTCTTCACATTTAGCCTCAGATCTTGACAGTTCCACTGTAATATTGTATTACAGGTGAGTGGTCATGAAATAGGAGCTTCAACTCTTCACATTTAGCCTCAGATCTTGACAGTTCCACTGTAATATTGAGGAGAAAATAAATAAAATATTTTTTTGAAAGATTCTTTAGAGGTCGTCTTCCTATCAGAGTTTTTGGGAGTCTCTGATACTTTCTTTGAAAAAGTAGGTGTTGCTAAGATGCGATTTATTTTTTTTTCTTAGCAGCCTTCTTATTCATTTGTTGAGGATGGCGAATCTCAACATTAATCTTTGATATATTTAAATTTTTTGAAGGCTCATCATCTTTTTGGTATTTTTGTATTTCTCATTGCAGGGGAGAGGGATGGTGGTCTCCCTCTTTTTAGATTGAAAGATGGAGAACTATTAGGATTATGTACCTCCATTATGGCAGGTGCATCCAACAGCTCTCAAGCACAGGATTCTTTCCCTAAATCTGGCAATGATGCTACCCAAGATGAAAGCCTTGGGCTGTTCAACCGAAGTGTGACAGATTTACAGGAAGGAGGCCGTGCCTTGTATATAAGAGGTACCAAATCTAAATTATGAGGCATAGTAATAGCCCTAAAAGATAATTCAGCACGGGGATGCTTTATATTACCTGGTCTAAGTGGTGTTGCAATTCTCACCGGATGTCCTACATCCTTAAATTTTAAGGCCTTGGCATAACTTTGGCTTTTACTTAGAAGTTGCCTACCACATCCCACACTGATATGTCCTGCGTCTGCCTTCTGAACAGCTGCTGCTATTTTATTTTGAGGACATTTCTTTTTAGTTTCTTTGTGATTCTGGCTAAAATTTGTGCATTTTGCAATTAAAGTGCAGGGTCTATGCTCAGGATCTGAACAAG
Source organism: Palaemon carinicauda (assembly GCF_036898095.1). NCBI lineage: Eukaryota > Metazoa > Arthropoda > Malacostraca > Decapoda > Palaemonidae > Palaemon > Palaemon carinicauda. The sequence goes on along the minus strand of NC_090725.1, from coordinate 242,672,439 downwards.
TGTCACAGATCTTTTCATTTTTGCATACTCTAGATGTATGTCGAAATTTAAAGCAACTGTAGCAACATGTTTCTGTTTTGAATGGCAAACTGGAATTCTCTCATTTTCAATGTATATAGGAGAGTATACTTCATGGTCTTCAAACGTTAAAATTATCATAGTGGTTCTGGTATTCTTATGAACTTTCCATATTTCTCTAGTGCACATCTCCAACATTTCTTCCTCGCTAAATGCATAAAGGTTTTTGTTAAAAATCACTCCTCTTCCATAACTAAAATTCATATACAGTTTGATACCCACCATTAAATTTCTTTTCTACCTATATATTACTTAGCATAAATGATTGTGTTTTAGATTTGGCATTAAAATGGAATTCTTGCCAAATCTAAAAATGTCTCTATGTTGTATTAGTTTACTACTGAATCTGAATTAATTATATTCTTCTTCCTTCGAGACTGCAATTATCCACATTGGTGGCTTTGGCTTTCTTTCTTTTATCAAGTTTATTCAGGAGTCCATAGATTCATTTTGCTGACAGTCACTAGGGTGATATATATCAAGGATACTAGGAGCAGTATTGATTAATGCTCAGGTAATCTCACTATTATCAATTTTCATTTTTGAAACTCCACAGATCACTTTAAAAGCCTCGTTATTATTATAGCAGATCCATGCATACCACTTTCCATCTCCCCTGAAATTAATCTTTATTTCAGTAATCTTACCGAAAAGGTTATAAGACATCCATAATATTTCTTAATGACAGGTTATTGGTAGATCACACTTACACAATTGACTCAATTTCCTTACATTTCCATCACTTTTGTACATTTGAAGAGCAGTCCTTTTTAATTTCCAGGTCAACAGAATTTTCAATATTCAAACAGGCAGAGGTCGTCAACAGTGTCTGGGGCACGCCAATTAGTCCAGGGGTACAGAGAACATTAGGTTTACTCATTATTTCTTGTAAAGGGAGAGAAGAGGGAATAATAATAATAGGAAAAAGAGAGTTTAAGGGAAAGAAAATATTAAAACAATGAAATCGTAAAGAAGACCCCATTAACATTTCATGGAATTAATTTCTCCACCAATGATACCAGTGAGAGCTGCCTCCCAAATGCCCAGTCCCTACCCTACCACAAGGGGATGGCATCTCTATGATTAAGAGTGGCTGAAGTGTATGCTGAACCCGCCTGATGGGACCGAGAGCATTTCAAGAATACAATCTTCCTCATTTTAAACATTGTGGCAGGTCAACTGGACATAATGGCATGAGCCCAATCTCTGTGAAACAAGCTTACCGCTGGAATCCGAGGACCAAATTTCAGCGTGAGAATAGTTCTGCATGCCAGTATAGGAATACTGACACTTCTATGGTCCATCCGAATGAACATTATCGTGTAGTTGGAATGACCACCAAAGCTCCCGTAATTGGTTTAAAAAAAAACTCCAATCCTGGATACAGTCTCCTAAAAAAAAAAAAATCTAGATAGTGAAAGGTTAAGAGAGTTTTGTCAGCAAGGTTGGAGACAGTTGATAAATATGAAGGAGGATAAAGCAGTACTAAGTATGAGAAATATGCGAGAAATTTAGTCAAACTGAGGAAATGACAAGTTCGAAAGCCCTCTTGTTTGTCACAAGGTTTCAGTTTGTAAATTTTATGACGTAGTGAAGCCCAAGGACTTCATCAAGACATTCTCTCTTTAAGAGGGATCTCAAATAGAAACGATAAAATATTCACAGTTACCGTACTTGTGATAATGTTTAAATTACCAAATAAAACCCATCATGAGATCTGTATGTCTGTAGAAATTATGTTTTTAATTATGTCTTATATGAAACCGTCATGCATACGTTCATGCCCACAATGAAGAATATAGAACCCTTCATTGGTTAAGCATATCTCAAGTTCCTCAGCTTTTGGTTTTAAAAAAAAAAGTTACTTCTAACATCACTAACATTATCAAATAATCACTGGATCCCTATTATCCTATATCTATAATATTAATTTGCAGATAGTTTTCACTCAAAATTTCAAGCACCTTATGCAGCAAGCACAACTATTCTTATCTTCAAGTGAGAAAGTAAATGACATCAGATCTTATCTCTTGGTTAATATTTTCTTGATTATTTCAATGCTTCTGACCTTGCTGTTCCTCCTTCACCTATATTCTCTATCTATTGGGTCTACAAAGTTACAGCTTCCTTAACCCTGGATAGGTACGATGGGTCGTTTGCGACCCCGAGCGTAAAAAAAAAACAGGTTTTTCTCACGTGACTCACCCCCGTGACTGAATTTGTGGGTGATCGACCTGCAGGAGGTGTCTCCCCTACACGCTCTAGTAGTGTCCAGATGTGCATTGCTGTAGCTGTACTCCTTCCCCGATTTCTGAGACGCGTCGGAGTCGAGCGCGACCGAGTTTACCCTTCTAAGGTAGTTTGCATAATTATCAAAGTTATTACGTATTATGAAATTGTCGTAGAATGGTGCAACTTGTATAGGTTATCAGTTGTGGAAAGTCTTGGTGGATTGTTTGGCTACCATGTGCATGATTTTTTTTTTAGTTAAAATGTCGTTCATCACCACGAGGACCATTTTACCCCGAGTGTCCCTTTTTCATTTTTTTTCATTTTTTTGCCAAGTCATTTTTCCGTAAGATATTGCCAAATAGGGTCGTAAAACTTTTGCTTGTTTAGTGTTGGAAAGTGTGTCTAGATGATCTGGCTACCCATGCATGACTTTGTTTTTGTCAGATACGACGTAGTTATTGGTATATTGGGTATTTAACTGCGGTTACCAATTTCTGTTTTTTTTCAATATTTGTAAAAATTACTACGTAGTAAGGAATTGCCGTATATTATTCATTTTTTTTTCATGTTTATGTGTTAGAAAGTGTGCCTTGATGGTTGGGCTAACACGTGCATGTATTTTTTTTTTATCTGAGATGCCGTATATTAGAATGTCGGGCATTTTACCGCGAGTGTCCCTTTTTCATTTTTTTTCATTTTTTTGCCAAGTCATTTTTCCGTAAGATATTGCGAAATAGTATCGTAAAACTTTTGCTTTTTTAGTGTTGGAAAGTGTGTCTAGATGATCTGGCTACCCATGCGTGATTTTGTTTTTGTCAGATACGACGTAGTTATTGGTATATTGGGTATTTAACTGCGGTTGCCAATTTCTGTTTTTTTTCAATATTTGTAAAAATTTACTACGTAGTAAGGAATTGCCGTATATTATTGATTTTTTTTTCATGTTTATGTGTTAGAAAGTGTGCCTTGATGGTTGGGCTAACACGTGCATGTCTTTTTTTTTTTTATCTGAGATGCCGTATATTAGAATGTTGGGCATTTTTCCGCGAGTGCCCCTTTTTATTTGTTTTGCATTTTTTTGCTTAGTCATGTTACCGTAAGGAATTGGCAAGTAGTGTCGCAAAACTTATATTTTTATAGTGTTGGAAAGTGTTTCTAGATGATCTGGCTACCCATGACTATTTTTTTTTTAGCCAGATATGGCGTATATATAAGTATGTGTTCGATTTTCCTGTGATTGCATTTTTTCGTTTTTTCCCATTTCTTTCAAAATTACTACGTACTAAGGAACTATCACAGAGTAATATTTCATTTATATGTTTATTTGTCGGAAAATGTGCCTTGATGGTTTGCCTAGCACGTGGCTGAATTTTTTTTTTTTCTGAAATGCCGTATATTAGAATGGCCATTTTTCCACGAGTGCCCCTTTTTATTTGTTTTGCATTTTTTTGCTTAGTCATGTTACCGTAAGGAATTGGCAAGTAGTGTCGCAAAACTTATAATTTTATAGTGTTGGAAAGTGTTTCTAGATGATCTGGCTACCCATGCCTATCTTCTTTTTTTAGCCAGATATGGCGTATATATAGGTATGTGTTCGATTTTCCTGTGATTGCCATTTTTTCGTTTTTTCCCATTTCTTTCAAAATTACTACGTACTAAGGAGCTATCACAGAGTAATGATTCATTTAGATGTTTATTTGTCGGAAAATGTGCCTTGATGGTTTGCCTAGCACGTGGCTGAATTTTTTTTTTCTGAAATGCCGTATATTAGAATGTTAGCCATTTTTCCGCGAGTGCCCCTTTTTATTTGTTTTGCATTTTTTTGCTTAGTCATGTTACCGTAAGGAATTGGCAAGTAGTGTCGCAAAACTTATATTTTTATAGTGTTGGAAAGTGTTTCTAGATGATCTGGCTACCCATGCCTATATTTTTTTTAGCCAGATATGGCGTATATATAGGTATGTGTTCGATTTTCCGGTGATTGCCATTTTTTCGTTTTTTCCCAATTCTTTCAAAATTACTACGTACTAAGGAACTATCACAGAGTAATGATTCCTCTAGATGTTTATTTGTCGGAAAATTTTGTTTACTTTTTTTTTGATTGAATATCATCAAATTTTTTTAGCTAAAATATTATATTGTTTTACATTTTTTTTTTCGATTTTATTTCCCTTCAAAAAAATTTTTTTGGGTCAGAATTTTAATTTTATAGTCGTAAAATAATCGACAATTATCCAGCAACCCACCATACAATTTTTATGCATATCCAATAATAATTAGATTAGTAAATAACACCTTGAAATTGACATACCCTTCCTACATTTCAAGTGGCAGATTAGGGAGTCTGAGTCAGTGTGGTTGGCGGCCATTTTGTGGACATATCCGAAGCGTAAGCTGCCCTATCTATATATATTCTTGTTCCCTATAGAATTTGTGATATTTTGGTATATTTTTACCCGCATAAATATCATATTATATATTAAATATATGTATTTTTTTACGAAATTTCTAAGTACTCAAAAAATTACCTTTAGATATGGCCCCTGATATAAATGTAATTTACAAAATAATGAAGATTTTTTTACATATTTCTATTTTAGGATAACATATGTTTATTCCCTAAAAAAATTAGCCACTTCCTATTTCATTTGGGTACCCAAAAAAAATTCATGAAATTTGGACAAATTTTTTTGGCCAAAAAAAGTTACCCTTTTTTTCTCATTTCAGATCTTCACCTCCATGGGTCTGACTTCATCCAAAATACATCAAGATGTGTCCTAAACATTCAAGAATCAATTCCTAAAAGGATTTGTGTATATATGTATAAACTTTGTTTTTATGAATTTTTATGTCAGGTCTTTTTTTTTCTACTTAATTTTTTAAAATATTTATAATAAATAGTTTTTCTGCAGATGAGTAGTATTTATCTTTACAGTTGTTTTAAGCATTCATTGAAGTTTTTTTTAGCAAAAGAAAAAAGGAGGTTACTGCAAAAACTGATTTTTCAAGAATTTTTTTTGGCGTCGGGGTCGTTCGCGTCCGAGTATACCCTTAAAGGGGTGTCCGAGGAGCGTACCTATCCAGGGTTAAACACCCTTGGCAAAATTTAATCTCAAATTAACTGTAAAAGAAACCATTTCTGGTACAACCCAGGAACATAAGTGGTGGGCTACCATTAAAGCTGCACCCTTTGGTATAGAAGTAACAGTTCCTACTTTACTTAACCCAGACGGCTCTGTCACAAACTGTCTAAAGGAAAAAGCAACCCATTTGGCTGAAGTGTTTGACACTTGGCAGAGTAATGAGAATGAGAAACGATCTTCCTCATTCCTGTTTTCCTGAGGCTAAACTAACTAGTTTAGCATTTTGATCTCGTGAAATTAAAGCTCTCTTCATGAACCTTAATGCCTTTATAGGTCTATAACCATATCATATTTTTCTTTGTTTTTTTATAACGACTGCATATTTCTTGGCTCTTAAGTTACCTGTTATTTTCTTTAAGTTACCATGAAGAATTGCTTAGCTATTAAGTTATCCATTATTTTCCTGAAGTTACCAAGAGCTTCTTTTAGCACTTGTTGGAAAGTGGGTTGTACGTTCCATTATATAAATGCATTTATGGTACCTCAAGTCCACCTGATTACTACCCAATTTCCACTCCCATATTATCTAGTTTTTGAACGTCTTTTGGCAAAACGTATAGATAGGTTTGCCGACGGTAAACATCTGCTCCCTAATTTGGCTTTCGTAGAGGCCTTGGAACATGTGATGGCCATCTTACAATCTCTAATGCTAAACAGAAATCCCTTGTTGTGGTCAGGATGTTTGTATGATTAGCCTTGATTTTAGTGCTGCCTTTGATTGTGTTAATCTAGAGGCCCTTGTCTTCAAACTCAAACAGTTGGGAGTGGGTGAGTCTTTTCTTAGTATCATTAGTGAGATTTTAAGTAAAAGAACACAGTTGTTGTTGATGGCCACCATAGCGACTTTAGGAATGCGATGTCTGGTGTTACTCAGTGTAGTGTTCTTGGACAATTACTTTTCATACTGTATACACATGACATGTAGTTTAGCTTAGAAAAGAAGGTTGTTGCATATGCAGATGACGCTACTCGCTTTGCATCAATTCCGTCTCCTGAATATAGATCTGTGGTTGCTAAATCCCTTAATAGAGATCAAGCTAAAAATTAGTGCATGGTGCAAATTATATGGTATGAAGCTGAATCTTAACAAAACTCAAAGTACGATTGTAAGTAGATCGAGGACAGTGGCTCCTATACATAAGGATCTCAGCATTGATACTGTTTCTTTAACTCTCTATGCCTCTTAAAATTTTAGGCGTGACTCTTTACAGCAAATTTACCCTTGATAAACATGACAAATTTGGAAGTAATTTTTATTTTTCCTAACTAATAACCTGAAGCTATTTATAGAAATTATCTTTCGGTGGAGCTGGAAGGTAAGTCATTAAGACTTTAATGCGAAGTGGCAACCCTACCCGACCACTAATAGTGGGGAGCGTAGGAGGTGGCTGGGGGGTACCAAGCCAATTACATCTACTCACACATCAATGACTTACGTCACATTTTTATAGCAGGCACGACTTATCGTGAGGATGATTGTCGACCTCGCGATCCGCAGCGATGCTCATAAGAGCGTCGGGAGCGATGTCTTGAGGGTGATCGTCAAGAAGGGCAAGAAGATGATCAGTCCCGTCCCATCAAGCGGCGAACAAATGGAGAGGGGGCCGAAGACTGGCGATCACTCCTAGATTGAAGATCCAAAGCAGGCGACCGTCGGTCACGAGGGGTAGATCATTGCCTGTGGGAAGAAAAAGAAGTTGGTCGATCTTTGAGGGCCAGGAGTTGGGCTTCGCAAAGAGCTTAAGCATCAGTAGTAGAGGCAATCATTGGTGCAAGGTGAAGGATCTCTCCACACACCAAGCTGAAGAAACTGAAGCAAAGCTTCTTCGGAAGGGGGTTCAGTCACTCACCGGGAAAGCCACACCTGCATCACATCTGAAAGAGATAACCTTTCCCCAGCGACCGGAGGCAAAGGTGCTCCAACATCCCCATACCCCGAAGTTGCCATGGAGTAAGCTGGTCTTCGCTCCTACTCGATCTTTCCCCGGAGAAGGAAAGGAGGAGGAGGAGCTTCGGAAAGAGGTCTAGGAGAGCGGGAAGAGAAAAC
>NC_090725.1:242642439-242657439 GCF_036898095.1 Palaemon carinicauda | reverse complement strand
CAATACTGAATAATAGAGGACATTCGGTAAAGGTCTAAAGGCAACTCCCCAGCATCAACAAGGAGACTTGTGATAGGTTAGGTTCTAAACGCTCCTGTGGACAATCTAATACCAGCATGATGTATAGAGTCTAATATTTTTAACCGGCTTCAGGTGGCTGAGGAGTATATTTCACATTCATAACTAATTTTGGAAAAAATCAGTCTTGTATAATTTTAAAATAGTATTGTGGTCTGCCCCCATGATGTATGGGACAATACTTTTAAAATATTGAGAACCTCTTTTATCTTTTAATGCTTTTAAGTGAGAAACCCATGTAAGCCTAAAATCTAATAACCCTAAAAATTTATCTTCACTTGCACATGGGATCCGTTGACCTTTGATGTATATATCCGGGTCTGGATGTACTCCCCGGATACGAAAGAAATGGACAATAGTAGTTTTACTTGTCGAGAACTTAAATCCATTCATATCAGCCCACTGGATAATCTTATCAATAGAGAGTTGTATTTTCTCTCAACCATTGCCATTCTACCTCCAGTAAATAATATGGAGATCATCCACAAATAATGTTGCGAGAACATCCCGGGGAATGACTGAGGATATCCCATTAATTACTAGTAAAAAAAGCACTCAGCACACTACCCTGAGGAACTCCTTCTTCCTGATATTTACTCTCTCATAGATCTTCCCCCACTCGCACTTGAAAAATACTACATGAAAGAAATGACTAAATGAATAGTGGTAGCTCTCCTTTTATTCCTTATTTATGAATTGTTTTAAGTAAACCGTAGCTCCATGGGGTATCATATGCCTTTTCAAGGCAAAAAAAGACTGTCATATTGTGCTGTTTGGAAGCAAAGGCTTCACAAATGGAGGACTCATGTCGTATCAACACATCAGTCGTTGAATGCATTTTTCTAAATCCACATTGAATCGATGATAAAATACCCTTCTTTTCAAGGTACCACATCAGTCTTACATTGACCATCTTCTCCATGATTTTACACAAACAAGATGTCAATGTAATAGGTCGGTAGTTTGCTGCTAAAAACTTGTCATTACCGGGTTTTAAAAAGGCTAAAATAATGGCTAGTTCCCAAACACTTGGATAACTATGATCATGCCATATTCTATTAAAAAATTTTAAAATAAATAACTTTGTATTAAAATGTACGTGTTCAATCATTGCATATGGATTTCCATCGGGTCCAGGGGCTGTATCGTTACATGTAGCAAGAGCAGAATCAAATTCTCTTTCAGTAAAAGGAGAATTGTATGACTCTTGCTTTCTTGTTGCGAAATTTAAAACTTTCTTTTCTTCAATGCTCCTACACTGGTGACCAAGAGCTGCTTCACACTTGCACGATACATTTGAGAAATGGCCAACCAGGGCATTGATAACTTCGGTTGCTCCAGTCACATACTGGCCATTTACCTTTAACACTGGTGGTGGGTTTGGGGTGAATTTGCCTGCTAACTTTTTGACTTTCCTCCACACAGATGATGTCGGTGTTCTACTGTTAATGGAGGAAACAAATGACATCCAAGACTGGTGCCTAGCTTCTTTCATGGCACGACGGAACTGTGCTCTACATTTCTTGTATATGACTAAATTCTCCTCAGTGCGGTGCATGCGCACTCGAGTTAAAGACTTTCTTGTGGTTCTGTGCAGGGCAGTTAGTTCTGATGACCACCAGGGGACTGGTTGTCGTCTGAATATCCCTGTTGTTTTGGAAATGGAATTGACTCCTGCTGTGTGAAGAGTTCCATTAAGTCTATGGCATCATCAACACTTTCAACCTGTTCTGCATTTCCTTCAATTTCACTTAAATACCGAAATCTATCTCAGTCCCCCTTATCAAGATTCCATCGAGGCAATCTCTGTAAAGGTGGACCACTGTTGGTGTTTATAATGAATGGTGCATGATCATTAGTATGCCAATCATCTAATGTTCGCCAATTAAAATCGAGAAGACAGTTAGAGCTTGCAACTGATAGGTCAATGCAGGACAAGAAACCTGTCTGAACATGGAAATGTGTGGGGTCTCCTGTATTAAGGAGTCCAACATCTTCTTTCTCCAAAATTGTTGATATAAAATTACCCCTTGCGTTTGCCAAAACATCACCCCATAAAGGATGTCTACTATTAAATCTCCTAGTATGAGAAGAGGTTGTGGGAGTTGTTAAATCACCTCTACTATATTATCATATGAGTTGTTATCATTTGGAGGCAAGTAAAGAGAACAGATTATGTATTTTCTCCCAATATCAATCTGTACAACCAATGCTTGCAGAGGGGTTCAGATAGCTAAAGATATTTGGGGAACATGTTGACGAACGTATATAAGACTTCCCCCATGGTTGATTGATTCATTGATTTAAAGATTTCAGGCATCCTGACATCTAAGTTCATTGACAGCTGATATCATTTAGTTTATATATGTATAGAAATTAAAGAATATTCAATTAAAATCATAAAAGTTGAATGTCATAAAAGTTAAATAGTTTTCAAATGACCTGCTTCTGAAATAAATCTAAAAATGCCACTTGCATAGTAGGACACATCATGTCCAAGAATCTTAGCAAGGATGAACCTTCCACCCTCACCTCGACCCTCAACCAAATATCTATTTCTTAAGTTATTATAATTGGGGTATTCAGTCAACAAATGCCTTACTGTTAGAGGTACTAAGCAGTCGTCACGATACGGTTGGTGTTGGCCCTTCAGCAGAAACTAGTGTGTCAACCAAGTGTGACCAATACGGAGACGACAAAGACAATTCTCCCATTTTCGGGGCATCATGTTATACCTTCGAGATATGACATTTGTTACCTCTCTCATTTTATTGCCATCTAGGCTATCCCACAGCTGTTGCCATTTATTGCAAAGCAATTGCTTGATGTTAGGTAGGAAATCATTACAGGGAATGGGATACATTCTTGGCAGCAACTTGGATGCTGCATTCTTTGCCAGTGAATCTGCCTTCTCATTCCCAGACACACCTACATGCGCTGGAACCCAACAAAATCGAACTGTTATACCTCTCCGTCCAATAATAAAAAGCGAATCTAAAATCTTTAAAACTAGAGGATTGTTAGAATTAAAAACTTCTATAGCTTGAAGGACACTCCTTGCATCACTAAAAATTGTAAAATTACCCTCCTTCTCCAAAGCTATTTTCTCAATAGCGGTTAATATGCCTTACAGTTCGGTAGTAAATATGGAAGCGGTTAGGGGAAGTGCACCTCTACAATTAAAACCATTACTATGTACTCCAAATCCAGCACCAGCATCAGATTTGGAGCCATCATTATATATAAAAGTTGATCCTCTATGGTCTGTCATATTCTTCTTAACTCCAATAAAGTATTTACAAAAAGATATCTCTGGTAATTTCCATAGAGGCGATGATACCTTGAATGGAAGTACCTTACCTCTAATTATCGCCAGACTGTTTAATAATTGTTTCACCCTAAAGCTATCAAGTTGAGGAGATTTTGGGTGCAACTGAAAGTATGTCGAGTGCCTTACAAAGCTTGCAGTCAGAAAAGCTAAAAAATTAGGGAGTCTTTGCAATCTAAACCAATACAGAATAATGGAAGACATTCGGTAAAGGTCTAAAGGCAACTCTCCAGCATCAACAAGGAGACTTGGGATAGGTGAGGTTCTAAACGCTCCTGTGGACAATCTAATACCAGCATGATGTATTGAATTTAATATCTTTAATCGGCTTGGGGTGGCTGAGGAGTATATTTCACCTCCATAACTAAATTTGGAAAAAGTCAAGCCTTGTATAATTTTAAAATAGTATTGTAGTCTGCCCCCCATGATGTATGGGACAATATTTTAAAAGATTCAGAGCCTCAACACATTTAGCTTTCAACGCTTTTAGATGAGAAAACCCATGTAAGTCTACAATCAAATATCAAACCTAAAAATTTAGCTTCCCCTACACATGAGATGCGTTGACCTTTAATGTACATATCCAGGTCTGGATGTGTTCCCCAGATACGACAGAAATGTACAATAGTAGTTTTACTTGCCGAAAACTTAAATCCATTCACATCGGCCCACTGGATAATTTTGTCAATTGAGAGTTGTAGTTTTTTCTCAACAGTTGCCATTCTAGCTCCAGTAAATGATATGGAGAGATCATCCACAAATAATGTTGAAAGAACATTCCGGGGAATGGCTGAGGATATCCCATTAATTACTAGTGCAAAAAGGGTCACACTCAGCACACTACCCTGAAGAACTCCTTCCAGGCACTTACTCTCTGATAGAGTTCCTCCCACTCTCACTTGAAAACCTCCTTGTAAAAGAAATGCCTGCATAAATAGTAGAAGCTCTCCTCTCAATCCCAATTCATGAATTGCTTTAAGTATACCATATCTCCAAGTGGTATCATATGCCTTTTCAAGGTCACAAAAAGACTGTCACATGGTGCTGTTTGGAAGCAAAGGCTTCACAAATGGAGGACTCAAGTCGTGTCAACAGATCAGTCGTTGAGTGCATTTTTCTGAATCCACATTGAATCGGTGATAAAATACTCTTCTTTTCAAGGTACCAAATCATTCTTGCATTGACCATCTTCTCCATGATTTTACATTAAAAAGATGTCAATGCAATTGGTCTATAGTTTGCTGCTAAAAACTTGCCCTTAGCGGGTTTTAAAAAGGATAAAATAATGGCTAGTTCTCAAACACTTGGATAACTATGATCATGCCATATTCTATTAATAATGCTTAAAATAAATAATTTTGTATTAAAATGTACATGATTAATCATTGCATATGGAATTCCATCGGGTCCAGGGGCTGTATTGTTACAATTAGTAAGAGTGAAATCATATTCTCTTTCAGTAAAAGGAGAATTATATGACTCTTCCTTTCCTGTTACGAAATTTAAAATTTTCTTTTCCTCATTGCTCCTATACTGGTGACCAAGAGCTCCTTCACACTTGCTGGATACATTTGAAAAATGTTCAGCCAGGCCATTGCTGACATCATTTGCTTCAGTCACATACTGACCGTTCACCTTCAACACTGGTGGTGGGTTCGGGGTAAATTTGCCGGCAATCTTTTTTATTTTCCTCCACACAACAGATGGTGGTGTTCTACTGTTAATGATGGAAGCAAAAGACACCCATGACTGGCGCCTAGCTTCCTTCATGGCACGACGGAACTGTGCTCTACATTTCTTGTATATAATCAAATTGCCCTCAGTGCGGTGTCTGCACAGTCGAGTTGAAGACCTTCTTGTGGCTCTGTGCAAGGCAGTTAGTTCTGAAGACCACCATGGGACTGGCTGTCTTTTGAATAACCCTGTTGTTTTGGGAATTGAATTAATTCCTGCCGTATGAAGGGTTTCATTCAATAAGACTATGGCATCATCAATATTTTCCAACTGTTCTGCATTTCCTTCAATTTCACTTAGCTCACAAAATCTATCCCAGTCCCCCTTATCAAGATTCCATCGTGGATATCTTTGTAAAGGTGGACCATTGTTGGTGTTTATAATGATTGGTGCATGATCACTAGTACGCCAATCATCTAATGTCCACCAATCAAAATCAAGGAGACAGTTAGAGCTTGCAATTGAAAGGTTGATGCATGACAAGGTACCCATCTGAACATGGAAGTGTGTGGGCTCTCATGTATTAAGGAGTCCGATATCCTCGTTTTCCACAATTGATAATATAATATTGCCCCTGGTGTTTGCTAAAACATCACCCCATAAAGTATGTAAACCATTCAAATCTACAAGTAAAAGAAAAGGTTGAGGGAGCTGTTAAATCACCTCTACTAAATTTTCATACGATATGTTATCATATGGAGGCAAGTACAGCGAAGAGATTGTATATTTTCTCCCTATATCAATCTGTACAACCACTGCCTGCAGAGGTGTAAGGACAGATAAAGGTATTTGGGGAACATCTCGACGAACGTATAAGAGACTTCCGCCATGGCTCCTTACTACATGATCATAAGGTTTCCTATAGCTAATATATTCGCGAGGACAAGGGGTATTAGCATCAAGCTTGCTCTCCTGTAGACTTACAATTATGGGGGAATGCTCGTAAACTAAGAGCTTAAGTTCCTCATATTTGGCCCTTAAACCCTGACAATTCCATAGCAAAATGGAGGAAAAAACTATGGTTTATTTTTTGGAAGAACTTTTAGATGAAGTCTTTCCATTAGCAATTTTTGATCATATGCTATTTCCCGGTGGTTTTATTAGAGAAGGTCTTGATAAATTGGGTTTTTTTGTTTTTGCTTTTCTTGTTATCCTTCTGATCCAATTGTTGAGGGGGATGGTGGACCTCAACTTAAATTTCTGATTTACTTAAATTGTCTTCTGGTTGATCAGAAACATCAACAGACAAAACATCATATTTATTTGATGTCATAACTCTAATATTTCTTATGGAAGGGGGTGAGAGAGATGGAGGTCTCTCTTTTTTCCTCTTTATAGGTGGTGAGGATATACCAGGTTTTTGCACCTTCCCTACCACAGGTGCACCTGGTAACTTTGTTTTGGGTGGAACCTCCGTCAAATCAGGCAAGGACATGGCCTGAGAGAGGTTAGTACTATTGCTGGTAATGGGGGATGAAGTTTGTATAGAAGTGGGCAGTGCCGCAGTTTTAAAACACAGTGGCAGAGCCTTGGAAGGCAATATGCTTACCTTGTCATGCAAAACTTTACTATCATTAGATGATGTATTTCTTTTCTTGGAATTACTGGCACCACTATGTGACTTTGATGTTTCCTGTGGTATATTTTCTCTTGATTTCAGTGCCTTTGCATAGCTGTTTGTTTTTTTCAGTAGTCTTTTGGCATGACCTACACTTAGGTGTCCTACACTGGATTTGTTGAGGGCTGCTTCTTCAAACTTATAAATCTCGCAGCTCCTGTCAGTGGATTTATGGTTTGAATTGCAGTTCAAACAGCTGGGCTCAAGTGTACAGTCTCCATGATAAGGTCTGGAACAGATGCTACACATTTTTCAATTTTTACAAACTTTAGAAGGATGTCCAAATTTGAAACACTTGAAGCATTGTAAGGGCTTTTGATTGAGAGGTCAAACTTTAATTCTTTCATTTTCAATATCGATGTGGAAAGGCACATCGGCATCCTGGAAAGTAAGGATAATCATAGATGTCCAAGGATTCTTAGGCACTTTCCACACTGTTAATGGGCACAAGCCTGGTATTTCTTCTTCTGTAAATTCATACAGATCTTTATTAAAGGCTACTCCCCTTCCGTTACTAAAATTTAGGTGGGGTTTGACATCTAACATATCCTCATCACTGCTTGTCTTAAGGTTAGACAGTATTACTGATTGCGTGTATGATTTTGCATGAATTAGGAAGCTATTTTTCCCAAAGCGAGATATATCACCTGGTGCAATGGTTCCTACCTTTTTCTGACTTAGTTTGCTAATTTCAAAATAATTCCCATTAATCCCTTTAGGCTTGGCAACAAGCCACATTGGTGGTTTTGGCTTTCTTTGCGGGAGCATAGTTATATCGATATCTTTCTCAAACCAGTCAACAGGTCTATATACATCTAAATTGTTTGGTATCTTATCACATAGGACACCCATGCCATTTAAGTTATTAATTTTGATATTATTGATGTTACATATTGCATTGAATGCTTCTTCCTGATTATCATAAGATATCCATGAATGCCATTTTTCCTTTTCAAGTTTCATTCTAATTTCTTTTATCACTCCATAGTATCTAAATGCTTTATATAGCATATCATAATCAGTGTTTATTGGAATTTGGGTAACATGAAGGAATCGATGTTTCCCTTTGTTACCCGACTTAATTGGTTTTAAAACATTAGTAGAGGGGTCCTTTTTTGTTCCTAGGTCGTCAACAGAATTTTCCTTAATTAAATTAGAAGAGGTCGTCAACAGTGCCAGGGGAGAGTCAGCGTATCAAGGGGATGGGGGTTCGTTACTTAAAGATCCATTAGACGAGAGAGAGAGAGAGAGAGAGAGAGAGAGAGAGAGAGAGAGAGAGAGAGAGAGAGAGAGAGAGAGAGAGAGAGAGAGAAAAGGGTTAGTTTGATGTACCTGCTCGACAATATTAGGCCATCACATGTCAGAAAGGAAATTTGCACTCTCCACTATTGGCACAATGAGAGTATACTTCCCAGACGGTCCACTCCATACCCTACCCGAAGGATAGCATCAAAACAGATATAGAGCTGAACCCGCCTGTTAGGACTGAGACCAAGAAACTAAGGAATCATCCTCCCCATATCTGTAATGATGGGCTTCCAGCCAAAATTCGATAGTTCTACCCCATGCATTGGATCCCCCTGGATTCCGAAGACCCAACACTTGAGAATAGTTCCGTCAAAAAGGTCCAAACCATCTTCGGGATGGCTGAGGTCATCCAATACTCTCACATATAGCTTTGAATGCAAACACCTCCCAACCATGACACCTCCTCCCACTCATCAAAGCAGACAGCAATAAAGGATGTATAAACATCCCAACCGGACCTACAATGGATATAGAAACATCCAAGCCATAGGAGAAAAAAAATAATAAATAAATATATGTACATAACATATGCACATATATGAGAGAAATTTTTCTCATAGAGTTTGGAAAACAACACGAAAGAAAGTTTACAAAATTAGGAGAAGGTCGAAGTAGTATTGAGAGAAAGAAAAAGATGAATGAGAGAAATTTAGATTCGAACTGGGGGAGCAATTTCCCCAAGTTCAAGAGCCCTCTTGCCCGTCACCAAGTTTCAGCACGGGAATGAAATGCCGTGCTGAAGCTCAATGACTTCTTCAAGGCATTCTCTCATTGAGAGGGACTTCCCCCATGGCTCCCTGCTCGTTGATCATATGGTGTCCTATAGCTAACATACTCTCGAGGAAAAGGAGTATTAGCATCGAGCTTGCTTTCTTGTAGACATACAGTTATAGGGGAGTGGTGATGTATGAGGAGCATAAGTTGTTCATATTTCGCCCTTAAATCCTGGAAAAATTATGGTTTATTTTTTGGAAGACACCTTAGATGGAGTCTTCCCATTGGCAATATTTGATCTAACAATATTTCCCGGTAGTATCTCTAGAGAGGATCTTGATATAGTGGGTTTTGTGTTCTTCGTCTTTTTCTTTGTCTCTTTTTGATATAATTGTTGAGGGGGATGGTGGACCTCAACTTGAATTTCTGATTGGTGCAATTTACCTTCTAGTTGATCAGAAACATCAGCAGACAAGATATCCTATTCATTTGAAGTCATGACTTAAAGTTTCTTATGGTAGGAGGCTAGAGAGATGGTCTCTCTCTTTTTCGATTAAAAGGTTGTGATCTGTAAGGTTTTTGCACCTTCCCCACTACAGGTTCATCAGGTAAATTGGTTTCAAGTGGAGCCTCCATCAGATCAGGCAAGGACACAACCTGAGAGAGGTTTGTACTATTGTTTAGAAACGGAGTAGTTGGATTTGAATAACTTTCAGATCTTCAAGTATCTGTTTTGATTTTTCTACAATTTCTGGATATAGATTTTCGATGGGACTTTCAACCTCTTAAACTACTTTCATTTATTTCTTTATCTTAGAAGTAGAAATATAATTTTCGTCTGTGTGGTTTGGCAAGTTTTTCATAAGAACCATAGAAAAAGGTTGCCCTGGTCTTATCTGCTTCCTAAGAGCTCTTTTACGAGCCTCTTTAAAAGTAACTCTTTCCATGGTCCTAATGGCCTGAATTTCTTTTTCAAAAATAACTTAACACAGCTTTTAGATGTAGCTGGGTGTGCTTCCCCACAATGTATGCAATTAGGGTTTTCTATGCATACTCCATGACTACTTTTTCCACAAATGGCACAAACAGCTGGCTTATTATTTAGTTTTTCCTTGCATTTCTGGCTTAAATGGCCATACATTTGGCAATGATAACATCGCAATAGTGAAGGGATATATGGTTTTACCTTCAAAGATAGCCAATCAGCTTTTATTACATATGGTAATCTGCAATGATCAAATTTTATAATCAGAGTAGCAAGAGGATTACGTTGTCCTTCAACTCTTCAACTTCTCATTCTGATTACTTTTACTACTCCTTGACTTTTCAGTTCATCCTCAATTTCTTTTTACTCTATGTCCAGCAACTCTGGAGCATATATCACACCTCTACTCTGGTTGAAAGTACGGTGCGAAACACATTTGACACTATGACCATCCAATGTTGCTTGTGTTTTCAATCTTTCGCTTTGTATTGGGGATAGTGCCTCTATCAGACTTCCACTTCCCTGGGAAGAATTTTTGGCTGCCCTCAACATACAGAAACTATTTCCCTATTAGCTTAAAAACATTTACACGTTCATGTCTTGCATTTTCAAATTCCAAAATAAAAAATTTCTCATAATTCACTACTTCATAGTGATCAGGTAATACTTCTACTTTTCTATATTTTTCTGTACTGTCATCATTTCTCACCCTCTCTCTCTTCTTCTCTAGTGTTTTCTTATCATTCTTCATATGACGCGAGTAAGGTTCTAATGTTACGATATTAGAACACAAGTTGGAGCTGTCTGTACCGAGGTCCATGTTGTATTTTCCAGGTCGTCAACAGAGGGTTTTTTTTTTTTTTTTTTTGAAAGAGCAAGCCGGGTTATCCACCTCTTATTGGAGGATGGCAGTCCTCCTATCCCATGTGGTCCAACACGAGAAGAGGCTTCAGCAGGGACCAGTCCTCTATTAGAGAGGGGTTGCCTCTCTTTAGGTGGGCGTACACCGGTCAGTGGGGGTAGTTAGCCCCTCCCACCTGCGACTCCAATGCCTGGCGTCACCCATTACCCGCAAATATGGGTGACTTACAACCGGATCACAAGAGCTCGACTCTTAACAGACTTGGTCTTCACTCAATGGGGTCTGTCAGAGGGTATTGGCGTCTAAATTGGCACAGGTTGAGATGGAATGCTGTCCATCCCACACTGTGCCAACTCCAAGGAAGCAGCCAAAGTATAATCAAACAAGCTCAAAAGAAAGAGATGTAAGAAAAAAGAAATAACCAGAAGGAAAACAGAAAGAAAGTGCTGACTGATTTAGTTGGATCAACAGTTGGGGACCGAGGTCCAATGGGAAAGTAGCTCCCACTGTTCATTAGAGCCCAGCTGCTAATCCCTAAGACCCTATCCTAATCAAGGCTTCAGCATCTTGGGGGCTGAAGAAATGAGAGATGAATACTATGAAGAGATGCAGAGTGTAATAGATAAGATCCCAGAGAGATATGAAAATTGTGATTGGTGACTTCAATGCTAAAGTTGGAAAGATTAATCAAGGCATATAGAAGGTAATGGGTGTCGAGGGACTTGGTAAAGTTGCAAGTGAAAATGGAGCCAATTTCATAAATTTTTGTTCCCCAAACAATCTTGTTATTGGGGGTACTCTTTTCAAGCATAAGGACATGAACAAATATACATGAACTTCACCATTTGCAATTACAAAAATCAAGTAGATCACATGGCCATTAATAAAGAGAGAAGGAGGACACTGAGAAATGTGAGAAGCTATGGAGATGCACATATTGGTAGTGATCACGAGCTCCTCATTGCCACACTGAAATTAAAACTGGAAGCACCCAACAGAAATGTAGATAGAATACCTAGGTTTGACACAACTAAGCTTCTAGAAGATAAGCACAGAGAAACCTTTGCAATTGAATGTAGGAATCGAATTGCAGTCTTAGGGACTTTATGAGAAGAGCAGACAATTAATGAAGAATGGTATGATATTAAGAACATATATCAGTCAGCTGGTAGGGAATTTTGGGGGCATGTAGTTACAAGGAGGAAGCCATGCATATCAAATGATACTTGGGATACTATAAAAAGGAGACAAAGACAGATATTGACTGTTGAAAGTTTTTGATTAAGTAATGAAAATTACAAGGCAAAACATGCTAATATTCTAGCATCGATAGTGAGGTCAAAAGAAATGCCAGGAATGACTGAAGAGAATATCTAGACAGGACAGCATATGTCAATAACAAAACTACGAATTCAGGGAGTGACTATGGTGTAATAATTCCTCATAGAATTATTAATGAAATCTCCACGGGGGCAAAGAAGAAGTAACATATACCCATTCAAAAGAGAGATGGATCTGTTATAACAACCGAAGATGAAGAAAGGCAGCGTTGGATGGAACACTTTAGTGAGGTCATGAATATGAAATATGAAGGGAATGATTTGATTGATATACCTGAAGCTGAGGAAGACCTTAATGTACCCATGAATGTTATTCAAGTGTCTTTGAAGTTGAAGCTTTTCTTAAGAAACTCCAGAGATGGAAAGGCCCTGGATATGATGAAATAATTGCCGAGACGATATTGGCCGAAAATGAAGTGACCCCCCAGAATACTTACAAGATTATTTTGTAGAATGTGGCACGAAGAGGCAAAATCTGGTGAATGAGAGTTAGGAGTATTGGTGAAAATGGCAAAAAAAAAAAAAAAAAAAAAAAAGATTTGACTGACGGCGATAATTTCAGTCATTACATTTACGTCAGTTGTCATGAAAATATATAATATGCTTATTTTACAGAGACTAGAGAGAAAGATTGATGAAAAGCTGAAAGATGAACAAGCGGGATTTAGAAAAGGTAGAAGTTGTACTGACCAAATTCGCATTATAAGACATGCTGTAAAACAATGTGTAGAATATAGGAATCCTCTGTTGATGGCATTTGTGGACTATGAAAAAGCCTTTGATAGTGTGCACCGGTCAATTTTATGGAGAGTCCTGCGTTATTATGGGGTTCCTCTTAAATACGTAAATTTGATGAAGTCTGTTCATGAGCATAGTAAGTGCAAAGTTAATGTTAGTGGAGTCCTATCAAATGAATTTACAGTAAACAGTGGAGTACTCCAAGGGAATGTGTTGTCACATGTGTTGTTTATACTACTCATGGATTTTGTAATGCATAGAACAGTTGGAGATGGTGGAGAAGGATTGGACTGGATTGGTAATAGGAAATTAGCTAACCTAGAGTATGCTGATGACACTGTCCTTATTAGCAGAACACCACAGGATTTGCAATGCTTGCTTACCAGAATGCATGAAATATCTCAGGAGGTTGGGCTAAAGATAAATAAAGGATAGAGATGATGAGAACGTAATATGCAATAGAAGATGAAATATCATTGGAAGAAGAAAGGATTAAGGAAGTAGAATCATTTAAATATTTAGGAACTATGATATCTAATACAGGGTCTTTAGAATTGGAGTTTAATGAAAGATTGAAAAAAGCAAATCAGACATTGGCTAGGTTAAACAAAATTTGGAAAACAAATCGCCTCAAAATACACATAAAAATCAGGCTATATGTTAATTTAGTGAGATCAGTGTTACTATACGGACATGAGTCATGGTATGTCAATGAAACAATATTCAACAGATTTTGTAGATTTAAGAACAAAGCCCTCAGAAAAATATTGGGAGTTATTATTATTATTATTATTATTATTAGCCAAGCTACAACCCTAGTTGGAAAAGCAAGATGCTATAAGCTCAAGGGCTCCAATAGGGAAAATAGCCCAAAGAGAAAAAGAAATAAGGAAATAAATAAATGATGAGAACAAATTAACAATAAATCATGAAGTCAGTCAAATCAGTTCATAGTTAAATGACAGGACAGGATTAGAAATGAAACTATAAGAGATTACTTGAGTGTCATATGTGGATGAGATCATGGTGAAAGGCAGGTGGAGATGGTTTGGTCATGCTCTTCGCACTCCCCAAGAGAGATTAGTTCACTAAACTTTCCACTGGGCTCCACAAGGCACTAGAAGAGTTGGAAGGCCCAAACCTACATGGCTGAGGACTATGAAGCGTGAAGTAGGAGAGGATGATTGGAGAAGTATTGATTTAAAAGCTCATGATGGAGATAACTGGCGAAATTAACCGAGGGCCTTTGCATCAATAGGTGTAGGAGATGATGATGATGATGTGATATCTTAATATATCTATATATATATATATATATATATATATATATATATATATATATATATATATATATATATATATATATATATATATATATATATATATGTATATATGTATGTATGTATGTATGTATTTATGTGTATGTATGTATGTATGTATCCTAATCAACCAAGAGAGCATACAGGCTTAAGCAGTGGGTATTAAACAACTGACCATATCCATGTAATTAACCAGCTAATGGAACAATCAACCCAGTATGCCAAGCCACTATAGGATATTTATACACTATGAGAAAGCTTTTGATTCTGTCAAAACCATAGCAGTAATCAAAGCCCCGCAAAGACAATAAATATACGAGTCCCAAGTTAAGAGCATTTGAAGATAGCTATGCAGGAAATACAAAAATTCTAAAACTGTACATAGATAGTAAAAAAATTCTGATTGAGAAAGGAGTTAGACACGGACACCTCATCTCCTATATTATTCACAGCATGCTTAAAAAATATATTTTAAAAATTAGATTGGGAACATTTTGGAATATATATTAATGGGGAATACCTAGAAAACTTAAGATTGGCTGATGACATAGTTGTGATAAGTAAATCCTGGGAGGAATTGCAAAAGATCATAAAATATTCAAATAGAGAAAGCAGAAATGTAAGACTGAAAATCAATAAGAATAAAGCGAAGATAATGTTCAATCAAAATCCGGAGAGACATTAAATAAGAGTTATGGACGAAATTCTAGAGATCTTTAATAAATATACGTACTTAAGACACACAGTCAGTATTTTCCCAGGAAATGAGACAGAAATCAGAAGAAGGATAAGCATGGGATGGAGAGTTTTTGGTAAACAAAATATGATGATGAAAATTAAAATGCCATTTCTCTGAAATGAATAGTATTGAATAAAATGGTTCTACTATTTTAACTTAAGATTTAGAAACTTGGAGTCTTACTACAGCCCTAGAACATAACCTAGTTACAACACAAGAGCGTTATGGAAAGAAAAA
>NC_090725.1:242614939-242639939 GCF_036898095.1 Palaemon carinicauda | reverse complement strand
ATATATATATATATATATATATATATATTATACATATAATTAATATACATATATGACATATGTATACATATATAATATACATATATATATATATATATATATATATATATATATATATATATATATATAGTGACACTTCTTGATGTGAAAGTTTCTGTATACCAAAAATTCATGATAAGAAACGAGATGCGAAGAAATTTTCAAGATACGAAACGAGGTTCACCCAGCGCCAAGAATAATTTTTAGCCGCCAAACTGTAATCTATTGCCACCATTGTCTTGCTCTGCCATTGGGTATTTCCCTACCTTGATGCTAGTTACCGCTGTAAGAACCTGCTCTCCTATTTTATAACAATAAGTACATTTTTAACTTAAAAAACACAATGAACAATACTATATTGTGTGTCTGTCCGTACGCACAATGCTACTACGAATATCAAAATATTATTGATATATTCTTATTTCATTTCGGTAAATAAATAAAGGATCGTAGCATATTTCTTTTTTTTTTAATGTCGTGATTCTTTATTTAAAATTAATTTTACATCAATAAGAACATTTTTAAATTAAAATAACACAATGATTGGAACTGTATTGTATGTACGAACACACAATGGTACTACGCATACCAAACACATTAGCAATATATTTTTCTTTCTTATCGGTATATAAATAACAGATAACATTTTTTCCATTGCCATGATTATTTATTTACAAGTAATTTTATATCTACAAGTACATTTCTAAATAAAAAAACACAATGAAGAGAACTGTACTGAATGTACGCATGCACAATGCTACAACCTATATCAAACATATTAGCGATATATTTTTCTTTCATTTCAATAGATAAATAACAGTGTAACATTTTTCCTTTTTATTTCATGGTTATATATTTACAATATATATATATATATATATATATATATATATATATACTGTGTATAAAATATATACATATATATAATATATATATATATATATATATATATATATATATATATATATATATATATATATTGGGCTCAGGCCATGTCGTGCTGATGGAAGGGTTCCTATAGGTAGCCTTCTAAGGGATATTTTCTACAGTGATACTCCCAGAAAATTGAACCAAAGGTCTCTAGGATTCCAACTCCTAGCGCGAGTATCCAATAAAGGATATCGCATAATATTAGGGACGTATTCTAGATACGACACATGGCAATCAATCTTCACCCCCGAATAGATTTAACGCTTCGATGTAAGGGGGAAGTGGCAAAAGAAAGGGTGCCGATCTAGGTACCCGGTAGATCTCCTTCCCTACTACTACCGTGACGCCATTCCTATTCTTGTAGCCTTGCTAAGAGTGTGTGTGCTCTCCCTTAGCCCAATGTTTTTCTCAAGTTTTGCATTTATCTCATCATGCAACTATCAACACCTTCGTCATCTCGAAAGTTGAGTATTAATTCTTTCCTTGGTGTAATTTTGGTCTCACCTTTCACGGTTAAATTCATTAATTTAAGTGTGTTTTGGTGAGCATTGCCGTTACCAGAAGCAGCCATTTTACGACTGCTGTCGCCCTTTATATTCTTGTATATAATATAGATAGTGGGACGACCCTTTTCCAGCTTTACGATAATATGTTAGCTATTTAGGCAATTTATATAAGATGTGATATGGCATGCATGAAACTCAACTCTTACTTTCATGTGACTTCACCTAACGTATTCGGACCGGAACCCCGGTGGTACTTGATCACCTTTGCCTGGGTTCCTGCCTGAGCAGATTATCTTTGCTCATTTATACGTTAGTAAAGTCATCTCCCTTGTTTAGCCTCAATCTTTATTGTTTCTTCCCAATTCTGATGAGATGTTATATTCTCTCGAATTTTTGGAATTCCAGATAAGTTATAATAATTATTCTCTCTCTGACAGAAGAGCCTAAACCCTTCTTCCCTCCCTGAGTGCTGCCGCCGGCATAGGCGGCAGTCACTGTCTCTCTTCAATGCCGTCGAGTAGAACGATGTTCTTCCTGTCTCTGGCTTTGAATCAGATAGTGACATACTCAGGGTGCCATTATCTTATCAACGACGTCGTCGTCAGCACAGGAAGCCATGCTTCCCCAGCTCATTGTTTTGAGGAAGGCGACACACATGCCACCACCTCTTATAACAGTGAACTGTAAGACCCTCAACCCCCCACCCCTCTGTCCTTTCGTGACGGCGTGTCACCACAAGATTCTTTCACCACGGCTTGCTAGGATAATTGCGTTACCGGCAGGTGTTCTACCGGCGGCAGTTCGTTCCTTCGTCTCACTACCATCTTCCCCTGACTTCCCTTCCTTCATAGGAAGTTGATAAGAATGGGGGAGCACTGAGACGGCTTCTGGCAGGAAACCTAACATACTTTGGAAAGTCCTCAGCTCTCTCTTGAGTTGCCATCCACATTCCTAGCCGCCGACTTCATTGCCGGCGACAGGCTAGTTTGTAGATGGGTGGGAGCCAGAATCTGATAGATTCTTTCCCCTTCCATTGGAACTTTCATTCTGGTAGGGAGACAGTAGGCGGATTTATAGTCCTCCTACACTTCCCGCTGTTATGTCCATTCATAATGGTAGGAAATTCTCCTTCCTTAATCTCCCTTTCTTTTTTTCGGTTAGCACCGTCAGGTACTAACCCAAAACTGGCAGCGACTGCCGGAAAACTATTCTATAAAACTATACAGTAGTACATATGTTTTCTAACATATTCTGTGTTTCCTATCGCAGACGATTGTAGAGACCATGATATTCTGTTGAGGCTGAGTACTCCCTCAACATCCAGATGGTTTTCCTTGATTATCAGGGATTTACAATACCCAAACGGTATTAACACAGTAATACAGGTGGATAATGTTAGTATAAACTACTTATTAACTCTAACTCTAG
Organism: Palaemon carinicauda; assembly: GCF_036898095.1. Lineage (NCBI taxonomy): Eukaryota > Metazoa > Arthropoda > Malacostraca > Decapoda > Palaemonidae > Palaemon > Palaemon carinicauda. The sequence continues at coordinate 242,637,036 of NC_090725.1, read as the reverse complement.
TTTCTAGAGTTTCTCTACCTTGTATCCTCCCTATCAGGGAAACTGAATATTAATACTGACGGAGGTCTCGGCAATAGCCAGGGAGAGGAAATTCAGATATGTGTCTTTTCTATTTCCTTTCAAGCTTACTATCCTAAGCTACCATTTACAATAGTGATTACTATTGTTACTATATATTGCATGCTTTATATATCACATGATACTCATGGAAAATTTCTCCTTCTTCACAGGATGATCCTGGGGAGAAATGTGGAGCGATGTTCTGCAACCATAAGGGGAGGGACTTCTGTGGCCACACGAAGTGTAGGTCTCATGCCCCTGCTGCATCTACACAGGAGTTCTGAAATATCGGGACCTGGAAGACTGCAACATCTGCTCGACCCTGCTAACTAACGGCTCCGGCGAAGGCCCCTTAGTCATCCTAGAGACTAGAGTCACGGCGAGGGATACCCCTCGTAAGTGGGTAAAGGGGTTCCAGAAGAACTCCCTGGGACCATACTTACCCGACGACACCCTGAAGTGTACATTGCTCCCCAAGGCCCTCCCTAACGTGGTGGTAGGCCAGGTGCAGCTCCGGTCTCCCTTCATCCAGTTGAAGGTTGACTTGGACACCAATAGGACCATAGAGGACATAGACATCCAACAAGAGAGGATGTCAGAAGTGTCCTCTGACATGGAACAAGACCTGCTGCACGATATTCCTGAAGAAAAGGAGGATCTTCCCCTCGCGGAAGAAGAGGAATTCCTCTCGACGGCGGCAGAAGACCCTCACTTTGCCATAGCTGCATACTAGCCACTACCATCAACGTCCTCTGCACCGACTCCACAACCTGTTGCTCAGGCCAATGCGAATGAAGTGATTCTGCTGTCTCTTAAACTTATGATGTAGTCGTTCCAACAGGAGCAGAAGGCCATGCAGGAATCATTCAGGCAGCACCAAAGAAACATGCAGGAGAAGATCGACCGTCTCGGAACCGCCAGGGGCACGTCTAAGAAGCCTCTTAGAGTGCCCGATCTCCATAATTGCTCCGAATCCAATACCTGGAGGTATGTGGAGCACATGCCCATGATAGATGGGAAACTATTCGTTTCCATAAGCTGGGAGCCAGGCCGGTTGAAGACCTCGAGTTCTGGCTTAACTTCCCTGCTTATGCCGAGTGCTATGTGAGACTGCGGGACGAAAGTGCGACCCGAGAAGACACGGTCCCTAAGGAAGTATCGTGTTCAAACATGATAAGGCGCAGGCCATCCTTCTCCCTGAAGGGAACAGAATATTCAAATTCTAAAGTGTCAGCACTGAGCAAGAAACATGCTACCTTTCTTGCCCCTTCCTCGATCTCATTTCCCTTTACAGAGAAAGCGTTTGACTCTGTCGTCAAAACTGCCGACGAGGGAAAACCCTGCCCAACTTTGCCCGACTTTGGAAGAATGCAAGCCATTCTCCCTCGCACTGCCTACCAATGAAGGATAATAGAAGGCTGCCCACCTAACCTTCAACTCCAAACTAGACCCGAGATCGCAGGACAGCAATTCAACGAGAACCTTCCTAAGTTGCCAGACCATCTTCTGAAGTAGGAACAGGAGTCGAAGGAAAACCTTGCGGCCTCCCTCCCTCATCAGAACTGCTTGGAACTAAGTGTAAGCTAGCATAATGCCCCGGAAATCTTCCTTTTCCTAGCTAAGTCTCACATGGGTACCCTTGTGATGGACTTTTACGCTCTCCTCAGGGTGAGGAGAGCTTACAGAGAGTTCGTCCTGGCGGCAGCGACCATCCGGCACAAACCAAGGAAGTTGATTACCTCGAATATCTGGGTAAAGACTTCTTTCCAGAGGATCTGGTCTAAGAGGTCATTCCAAATGCAGTGTCGGAGAACAGTAACCTTCTCCAAAAATGGGGCATGTCCTCGAAGAGGAAATCTTCTACGGAAGGAAGCCCCAACCCAGGAACAAGAGGGGAAGGAGACTGCGGAGACCTGCGCAAGTCCCAGCCCTGACCATGACCACAATGCCTCAGACCACTTTCTGATGGTAACTCAGTCGCGGTGTGTAACCCTGCCTCTGAGAGGCAGTCGACTTGCTTTCGATTCAGCCAGAAAGGAAAAGGTTCTAGGAGAAGTTCTCCAAGCGATAACTTCTCTCGAGGCCGAGGAGGACGTGGTCGCGGAGGAAAATCTGCAGAACCTCCAAGCAACGAGGGCTTTCAGGAGGGGGCAGACTCCATCGTTTTCGGGATCGCTAGACCTTTGATCCCTGGGCCCACAGCCTAATTACGAATGGACTCGACGGAAATGGAGAAAATCTCCACCCTGTTTTCCAGTATTCTTCCAACACTCCACTCCCTTGTTAGAAGAATGTATCTCACAACTCTTGACCAAGGAGATAGGGAAAACGAAGTCCATTAAGCTCCAGGGAGGGCTGTTTTGTGTTCCGAAGAAAGACTCGTCATTCTATACTTGTCTCCACTCAACACGTTCATCGAGAACAACAAGTTCCAGATGCTTACTTTGCAAAACATAAGGACCCTTCTGCCAAACAAAGGGCATTCACGGTCTCAACAGACCTGGCAGATGCTTACTGGTATCTCCCAATGAGTCGCCTCTTCTCCTCCTTCCTAGGAATTAGACTACAGAAGAAGTAGTTTGTTCCCAGAGCAATGGCCTTTGGACTGAACACAGCCCCAAGGATATTCACCAAGCTAGCAGACACAGTCATTCAACAGCTACGCACCGAAGGTGTTCAAGTGGTAGCTTACTTAGACGATTGGTTGGTATGGGCAGCATCCAAGATTACTTGTCTGCAGGCAGCTAAGAAAGTGATCGTTTTGGGAACACTTAGGCTTCAAAATCAACCACAACAAGTCTCGTCTCACTCCAGCTCAACAGTTCCAAGGGTTGGGAATCCAACGGAACTTAAAGTCACACCACCTCTCCATTCCATCCAAGAAGAGGAGAGAGATAGCGGGATCTGTCAGGAGACGAATCCGTTACAAAAGGATTTCAAAACGCCAACAGGAAAGTCTTGGGCTCTCTACAGTTCGAAGAAGTGACAGACCCAGTGCTAAAGGCACGGTTAAAAGAAGCATCTGGAGTCTGGAGGAAATACACATCGAATGGTTGAAGAGATCAAATAAGGTTGACTCCAGCCTTGTTGCGCAGACAAAGCCGTGGTCCACAGCCAAGAATCTAGCGCGGATAGTTCCCCTGCAACCACCACAACCTTCGATAGTGATCCATACAGATACCTCCTTGGAAGGTTGGAGAGGTCACTCTCACGACAGGAAGGTGCAAGGGGTTGGGTCGAGCCAGTTCAAAAGTTTTCATTACATTTTGAAAGCTATGGCAGTGTCCCTGACATTGAAGAGACTATCTCCTCAGAGATCAACCCATACCAGGTTGGTCCTGGACAACGAGGTGATAGTAAAGTGTCTAAATCGACAAGGCTCGAGATCACTTCACATCAACCATGTGATGTTAGCCATCCTCTACCTGGCAAGGAAGAAGAGATGGCACCTATCAGCAGTTCATCTATAAGGGTTCCGCAATGTGACGGCAGACGCTCTATCCAGGCGAAAGCCCATAAAGATAGAATGGTCCTTGGACGCAGACTCATTCTCCTTCATCTTAGGAAAAGTCCCAGGACTGCAGACAGACCTCTTCGCAACGAGCGACAACAAGAAACTATCTCGTTACGTAGCCCCTTACCTGGACCCTCAAGCAGAAGCGATGGATACCATGTCTCTAGACTGGAACAGATAGAATTACATTTACCTGTTTCCAACAACCAATCTCCTGCTAAAAGTCCTCAACAAGCTAAGATCCTTCAGAGGGACGGCAGCGGTGGTAGCCCCCCAGCAGCCCAAGAGCAATTGGTTTCCTCTAGTCCTAGAGTGGAACTTGAAGCTGTTTCCACTGCCGAATCAAGAACTGTCCCAACCGGTCCAGAAGTCGACTGTCTACGCTTCCTCCTCGAGAACCAACAACCTACATCTCATGATTTTCTCACCTTAGCGGCGAGAAAAGGTTTGGAATCTCAAGAAATAAAGTTGACTTCATCGAAGAGTACACGGCATGGAAGAAATGGGTGACCTTTGTAAAAGAAAGGAAACCGACAGAAATATCGATAGACTTCTGTCTAGCATTCTTCATACACCTCTACCCATACCAGGTTGGTCCTGGACAACGAGGTGATAGTTAAGTGTCTAAATCGACAAGGCTCGAGATCACTTCACATCAACCATGTGATGTTAGCCATCCTCTACTTGGCAAGGAAGAAGAGATGGCACCTATCAGCAGTTCATCTATAAGGGTTCCGCAATGTGACGGCGGACGCTCTATCCAGGCGAAAGCCCATGAAGACAGAATGGTCCTTGGATGCAGACTCATTCTCCTTCATCTTAGGAAAAGTACCAGAACTGCAGACCGACCTCTTCGCAACGAGCGACAACAAGAAACTATCTTGTTACGTAGCCCCTTACCTGGACCCTCAAGCAGAAGCGATGGATACCATGTCTCTAGACTGGAACAGTTAGAATTATACTGACCTGTTTCCAACAACCATTCTCCTGCTAAAAGTCCTCGACAAGCTAAGATCCTTCAGAGGGACGGCAGCGGTGGTAGCCCCCAAGCGGCCCATGAGCAATTGGTTTCCTCTAGTCTTAGAGTGGAACTTGAAGCTGCTTCCACTGCCGAATCGAGGACTGTCCCAATCGGTTCAGAAGACGACTGTCTATGCCTCCTCCTCGAGAACCAACAACCTACATCTCATGATTTTCTCACCATATCTCTTGAGATTCCAAATTTCAAGAGATAAAGTTGACTTCATCGAAGAGTACACGGCATGGAAGAAATGGGTGACCTTTGTGAAAGAAAAGAAACCGACAGAAATATCGATAGACTTCTGTCTTACATTCTTCATACACCTCTACGAACAAGGCCTGGCCTCTACTACAATTACTTCTTCTAAGTAGGCCCTGGCTAGACCACTTCTGCATGCTTTCGAGGTGGACCCCTCAGGTGAAAATCTTTAATAAGATTCCGAAAGCATGTGCTAAACTCAAACCTGCAGCCCCACCAAAGCCCATCACGCAGTCTTTGGACAAAGTCTTGCACTATGCTTCGAACCTGGATAATGAGGACTGTACTCTAAAGGATTTGACACAAAGTTATCTTTCTGTTTGCAATAGTCTCAGGGGATAGAGTTAACGAAATAGTGGCCTTTTCTAGAAACAAAGGCCATATTCAGTTCTTGGACTAGGAGAACTGAATTTATTTCCCGATCCTGCTTTTCTCGCTAAGAACAAGCTACCCACCAAGAAGTGGGGTCTTTGGAGAATCTGCCCTTTGAAGGCAGATACCCCTCTGTGCCCAGTAGTGTGTCTTGAGGTCTATCTATAAGAACTTTACACTTCAAGGGCGGACAGCTCTTCAAAGGCGAAACCTCAGGATCGAACATACCTTTAAAAGAACTGACAGCGAAGCTCACCTACTTTATTCGCAGGATGGATCCTGACAGTACACCCGCGGGTCACGATCCGAGGAAACTTGCTCGTCGCTGAACTTCTTTCAGCATATGGACTCTGAAAGACTCCGCTCGTACACTGGGTGGAAGTCATCCAGGGTTTTCTACAAACATTACGCAAAGCAAGTACAAGAGATAAAACACTTAGTGGTGGTGGCCGGTAGTGTAATTAAACCTGCAGTCTAGTGCTGCGATGAACAGTGGACTGTTTTGTAACTTTACAGTTCTTCGGGTGCATGGGTATACGTACCCACTTGTGTAGATCACAACTATGGTCGATGCACTGCTCTGAGTAGGTGCATATCTGATCAATACACCAGTGCCGAGTGAACGTTTGCGTTACGGTGTCTTGCACATTTCCGAACATCTGACGACGTCAGATATATTTGGTTTTCACATCTTCCATTGAGTGGCATTATTTTGATAATGTATTTTATATATTTTTTCTACAAGAGAAAGTATGTGTTCGATGTATTGTATGCTGGATCAGATATATACTTTGTTGTAACTAGATTTGGATAATCTAGTTGCATAACAAAATACTTAACCGTATTTGCGTCTTATCAATGCTTTCTCAGTTATAAGCTAATAAAGTATGCTAGAGTTCTACTAAACCCCTTTATGGTGTTTAGGTTATTGAAGTCACAATATTATTTTCTAAAGGAATAATCACGACCTTAAGTAATTTAGGTAAGTGAAAAGGGTACGCTTCAGACTCTACCCTTTTATTCCAATGAGAAATACATACCTTGAATCCTTATTGTCGACATCGACATTTCCCTGCTGGGGGGCAGGATGTCACTAAACCAGCTCCAGGATTGGTGGGAATGAGAGATCTCTGGAATTCTACATATAGGTCTAGCAGACCAGATAAGGAATCTATTCAAGGTAGAAGGCACATACACAAACCCACAGCTAATAGTAATTTCAAGAAATTCTCTAGTTTGCTTCCATCAGCACGGCATGGCTTGAGCCTAAAAAACGGATTTTGATCAAAGTGAAAAATCTATTTATGGGTGAGAGGGCCATGTCGTCCTGATGGAGACCAACCTTTTGCTGATCCCTCCCAAAATTACTTTATCTGTGGCCATTTTCGCTTAACAGAAAGAATAGGAATGGCGTCACGGTAGTAGTAGGGAAGGAGATCCACCGGGTACCTAGATCAGCACCCCTTTCTTTTGCCACTCTTTCCCCTTACATCGAAGCATTAAATCTATTCGGGGTGAAGATTGCCTTGTGTCGTATCTAGAATACGTCCCTGATATTATGCGATATCCTTTATTGGATACTTGCGCCAGGAGTTGGAGTCCTGGAGACCTTTGGTTTAATTCTCTGGGAGTATCACTGTGGCAAATATCCCTTAGAAGGTTACCTATAGGAACCCTTCCATCAGGACGACATGGCCCTCTCACCCATAAATAGATTTTTCACTTTGATCAAAATCTGTCTATATATATATATATATATATATATATATATATATATATATATATATATATATATAGATATATATAGATATATATATATATATATATATATATATATATATATATATATACATATATACATATATGTATACATATATATACAGTACAGTATATATATGTATGTGCTTGGACAAGGATTGAAACTGGTAGACGAGAATGACCATGAATGGGTGGTAAATCAGTTGTATGCGGAAGAGAAGCTTGGCCGATTAGTGACAGAATTTGGAAGGATGTGTGAGAGAAGGAAGTTGAGAGTTAATGTGGGTAAGAGTAAGTTATGAGATGTACGAGAAGGGAGGGTGGTGCGAGGTTGAATGTCATGTTGAATGGAGAGTTACTTGAGGAGGTGGATCAGTTCAAGTACTTGGGGTCTGTTGCTGCAACAAATGGTGGAGTGGAAGCAGATGTACGTCAGAGAGTGAATGAAGGATGCAAAGTGTTGGGGGCAGTTAAGGGAGTAGTAAAAAATAGTGTTGGGCATGAATGTTAAGAGAGTTCTGTATGAGAAAGTAATTGTACCATCTGTGACGTATGGATCGGAGTTGTGGGGAATGAAAGTGACGGAGACAGAAATTGAATGTGTTTGAGATGAAATGTCTAAGGAGTATGGCTGGTGTATCTCGAGTAGATAAGGTTAGGAACGAAGTAGTGAGGGTGAGAACGGGTGTAAGAAATGAGTTAGCAGCTAGAGTGGATATGAATGTGTTGAGGTGGTTTGGCAATGTTGAGAGAATGAAAAATGGCTGTCTGCTAAAGAAGGTGATGAATGCAAGAGTTGATGGGAGAAGTACAAGAAGAAGGCCAAGGTTTGGGTGGATGGATGGAGTGAAGGAAGCTCTGGGTGATAGGCGGATAGATGTGAGAGAGGCAAGAGAACGTGCTAGAAATAAGAATGAATGGCGAGCGATTGTGACCCAGTTCCGGTAGGCTCTGCTGCTTTTTCAGGTGCCTTGGAAGACCGCGGAGGTAAGAGCAGTAGGGGATTCAGCGTTATGAAGCTTCATCTGTAGTGGATAATGGGGGAGGGTGAGCTGTGGCAACCCTAGCAGTACCAGCCAAACTCAGTTGAGTCCCTTGTCAGGCTGGGAGGAACGTAGAGAGGAGAGATACCCTTTTCTGTTTTATTTGTTTGATGTCGGCTACCCCCCAAATTGGGTGAAATGCCTTGGCATATGTATGTCTGTATGTATATATATATATATATATATATTTATATATATATATATATATATATATATATATATATATATACATATATATATATATATATATATATATATATATATATATATATATATACACACAATATAATATATATAATATATAAATATATATATATATATATATATATATATATATATATATATATATATATATATATTATATAATATATATATATATATATATATATATATATATATATATATATATATATATATATATACATACATATATATATATATATATATATATATATATATATATATATATATATATATATATATATTTATATATATACATATATATATATTTATTTATTTATATATATGTATATATATATATATATATATATATATATATATATATATATATATAAAATATGTATATATTTTTTTTGGGGGGGAGGGGCTCGAGCCATGTCGTCCTGATGGAAGGTCCTTTCAGCAGCTTCCTACTGTATAATATTTCTGAGAGTGATATTACAAGAGAATTGCCGTCAGGTATCACGGGGTTTTAACACCCGGAACGACTATCCTAAAATATCGTGTATAATAAGGGACGTATCCGTAGATAACCACAGATATCTGCACCCCAAACAGACTTAATCCAGTCTAGGAATCTAAGGAGAAGGATAGGTGAGGAGCCATTACATACCCTCTCCCCTCATAGCACTGTCCGTCTCTGATGAACTCATTCCTTTTGTTCGCAGCGTTCCTACTTCGCTGTAGTTTTTTTGGGTGTGCCTTTTTTCAAGTTATTCCTCGCATGATGGCTTCCTCTTTGTCGTCTAAGTTGAGTACCCTCTTCTTTTACAGTTTGATTTAGCTGTAATTGCTTTAGATCCCCTCGGGGAGTGGTTAATTAACTTTTTTAGGCGGGGCGCTCCGAGTCCAGCTAGCCATTGGGCAACATGTTGCGTACTCGACTGCCCTTTTTATTTTGTGTTCACTTAGTCTTATGTCACTAGTATCACGTTAGCTAGCTTTACGATGCTTAGGGCTCTGTCTTGTGTATACTTTTACTATGCATTATTGTAGTTTAAGTTTTAGTTTTGTGCGTGTCAGTCCCGGCTAAACTAGTTTAGAGACAGGTAGTTTTGTCGGAGAGGGGTTCGCCGATGGCGATCAGGTCATTCTTACAGGACTCATTGGCAATGGCCATTTTACCCTTAAAGGATTTTTTTCTTGGTTATACTAGTTTACTGAGCCCCTATGCCTGCCTGCCTTCGATCCCCTGGTCCGCCATGCTGCATTCGCTCGTGATCTCCCATGCTAGGACTGTGCAGTCCATTGGAGCTACCCTTTGCGAAAAGTGATCTCACCATGTCGGTGCGCCGACCTTCCTGTACTGCCGTTCCCTCCTAGCCTCTGGGATTTCTCGATCGATCTGTGGCATCGACCTATTAGGCTTAGCCTAGCCCTCGTCGGCGATCCGTTGGTCCGCCATGCTGCATTCGCTCGTGATCTCCCATGCTAGGACTGTGCAGTCTACTGAAGCTCCCCTTTGCAAAGGGTGATCTCAACATGTCGGTGCGCCGACTTACGTGTACTGCCATCACCTCCTAGCCTCTGAGATTTCTCGATCGGCCTGCAGCCGCCGTCTCTGACGGCGTGGCTTTTATTTTAGAGTCTTTCTAACCTTTCTTGGGATTCAGGGTGCGGCTGCCTAGTGTCTCTGTCTAGAGACTCTTACTTGTTGGGATAACCCTCGGATTGAATCCAGATTTCTTTCCGAGGCTGACTTCCTTGCCGTCGTCTCTGTTCTGGGGATTGTTAAGGAATGATTATTTGGTGCATGGTTATTGCTACCCCAGGCTGTCACCTCTCTTTATATCCTAGCCTTTCCGGGACGGACATTGCATGAATTTTATCATTGTGATGCTGTATATTTGAATTTGTTGATCGTGGGGGGTTGGTTCCTCCTGGGATCTGACCCTCCATGGGCGACGACATGCTTCACCCTGAGGGGTAAGCTATCAGACTGACGGCAGTGCCGGTACCTAACAGCTTTGCCGCCACCTATCGGCACATTATCCTATAGTACCTGTACTGGCGATGCGCCGCTACTTACGGCAGTGCCGCCACTGGCGCCATTGCCTTTACTTACGGCACGGTGTTTTATGTAGGAACCCTTGCTGCTTATCTCCGCCACCCTAGGTACCTTTGCCCCTGACGGTGTTGCCGTTACTGGCGCCGGGGCTAGTACTAGTCTATGGGAGTGGTTGACTGTGCCAGCACCTTAGGACCTATAGGATGCCGCTGGTACTTCTGGCAACACTGGTACATACCTTTGGCAGTGCCAGTACCTAACGACTTTGTCGCCAACTATCGACACATTATACTCTTCTATAGTACCCGTACCGGTGATACGTCACTGCTTATGGCAGCGCCGCCACTGGCGACACTGCCTTCACCTTTGGCAAGGTGTTTTCTGCCGAAACCCTTGCCCGTTATCTCCGTCGCCCTTAGGCACTATTGCCCGACAGCATTGCCGTTACTGGCGGCGGGGTTAGTACTAGTCTATGAGAGTGGATGTCTGTACCAGTGCCTTTGGGCACATAGGACGTTGGCAGCAATGCCGTTACTTCCCTGGCGCTCCCAGTACTTCCGGCAATGCCGGTACCTATAGGGCACATGCCTTTCTGTCCTTTTTTATCCGAGATTGTCTTACCTAAACTAAGATGAGTTCTCTACTGACGGTAGGTGAATTCAACTACAGATCAACATAAAGGCCTTACTCCTTCAACTTTTGAGGCTTCTTTATGTATGCTGGGCCTGGGAACTCCTTTTACGAAAGGTCTTCTAGGCCCCTGCTTGGAAATAACCATTACATATGGTATGGGTTTTCTATCAATTTGTCCATTTCTCTCGGAGGGTGTGGATTAGATAGATGGGTGATATGTCTATAGGCTAGTTCCCACTCCCGGGTCTTCCCTAATTGAGGTTATCAGTCTGTTATAGCCGTCGGGTTGCTACAAACACTTGCTCATAAATCGATGCGTTGGTTGCTTAAACTATAAAGTTTACCCGTACTGTTGCCTTCTAATTGGACATTTCTCTGCAGAGATATAAGAGCAACAGTTCTTTCCAGGAGCACCTCCCCCCTCTTTGGGCCTATACCAACGGACTTTAAGGAGTCTATTTTTCCAATCTCACGTCCTTCAATAGGGGAATGGACATTTCGTACTTTATCTCCTCCTTTCTCACCAACTGCATTTACACACAATTTGGGGATTACTATTCCCTCAATTGTCAACATGGAATGTTAATAACCATTTCTTTCAGCTTTTGGTGACTGTTAGAGGATGAAGTACTCATTTAAACCCTTTTTCTCCTGACAGGCAGTGCCTATGACAGAGATGCATTGTAGAGTGCAGATTTGTGTCAAGACTGTGAGGCATCCTTGTGGTCCCGATACTTGCCGCACACATGCGAAGTGTCAGAGGATGAAGGGTCCAGTATCATACAGGGACCATCAGGATTGCTGTGTTGGTCAGGACCTACTTCACTCCAGATGGGTCTTGAAGGATACCTCCGATGACGACCGCGTGTTCTTCCCACGCTCCCTTCGCACTTGGGTAAGAGGGTTCAATAAGACGAGACTCTTACTGCCGGAGGTGGATGAGGTAAGTCTGGGATCATCAAGGATTCAGTGTGTCTACCACTTTAGCCCCCACTATGACAATGGCCTTCCGGTCTACGGTGACGATTACTTCTTCCGTGACGGGGGCTGTTCCTGGCCTTTTTCCCCCCCAACATCTTCTGCTGGGCTCATGGAGCCCCTCAGTCCCAGAGTACCTCAGGTACTACAATGGATCCGGTACTTAAGACTAACATGAAAGCCTTCATGGAGGGGAATTAGTAATACCAGCTGATGATTTTCAAGGCCTCAAGTGGAGAGATCCAGTCCTTGAAGAAGCAAGAGGAGTCGATTAGGGATAAGGTCTTGCCCTCCTAGCTACCTTATGGCACAAAGCAATGAAGACGGCAGGGTGTATCAATACACTGCTTGTCGCCTTCAGCAAGAGGTTGGCCACCTTCATGGTTCCAGACAATATGGTCTTCCCCTTTGCCTCAAAGAGCTCGGCGGCAGTGGAGAAAGCCATCCGTGAGGGTAAGCCTCTTACATCCTTGGAAGAGTACACACTAGTCTCAATTCTCTTACCACATGATGACATCCACTGGAGCAATGTCCAGTTTACTTTTGCTAAGGGTACACTGGATAAGGATGCCGCCGGCCGCCAATTTCATGAGAAGCTGCCCAGGAGTACTGAAGACTTTCTTAAAGCTGAATCGTAGGCCAGAGAAAGGTTGTCAGCGTCGATGTCTCTGTAGTGCTTCATGGAAATTATGATCGGGAATTTTGGAGATGCCTCAGTCTTTTCCTTGTTGGCGAAAACTCATCTCGCCACCTTTATGAAGGACCTTTATGCTTCTTTTCAGGCCCGTCGAGCCTGTAGAGAGCATGTATTTGCCACAGCAACCATCCGGCACTAGCCGAAACATATCACTTCTAGCATCTCGGGAAAAGACCTGTTTCCTTAGAAGACGGAGAAGGAAGTTACGAATAAGGCTGTCGCAGAGCTCAAGAGCCTTTTCCAGAGGTGGGGGATCTCATTGAAGAGGAAGCTCACCCCTGGGAGAGGCCCACAGCCCAAGAGGTCTCGCAAACTGATTTATCATCGGAAGTCGTTTCCTCCTCCCCATGCCGCCATCCCTTAGACTGTCTACGCTGTGCCCTAACAAGTGGTGTCACAGTCCCCAGCAGTCAACCCTGTGTATGAGTAAGAATTGTCTTCCGAGGCCATCCTGACAGAGGAGGCAAGTCCAGGGGTCGTGGACATCGAAACGGCAGTGGAGGAAGAGGTTCTCGTCCTCAACACAAATAATGAAGGTCTCCCGGTAGGGGGACGGCTGGCCTTGTTCAAGGATTGTAGGTTCTTCAGTCCTTGGACACAGAGCGTCATTTCCAATGGCTTGGTTTGGAAGTGGTTACAAAGGTCACCAAAGCTCAGGGGATTCTTCCAGAAAACAACACCTTATCGAGAACAGTATGTGTAAGACCTCCGGAAGAGAACAATTACCTGTTGCATGAGATCTATGAGATTTTAAGATCGTCTATTTTGCGTGCCAAAGAAGGTTTCGAGCATACCTCAAAATATTCTCGTCTCGTCCCGTCTAAACCTGTACGTTCAGTGCGACAGGTTCCGGATGTTGACTATTCGCATATACGGACCTTACCATCCCTGGAGGTTTTCACCGTCTCTATAGACCTTACCGACGTCTTTTGGTATCTTCCAATAGGTTGACGCTTCTCCCCCTACCTTGGTTTCAGCCTGGAGAGAAAGGGCTACGTATTCAGAGTTATGCCATTCAGGCTCAATATAGCTCCGGGGATTTTCATGAAGTGTACCAACGCAGTTGTACAACAACTTCGGGAGAAAGGCCTTCAAGTAGAGGCGTATCTGGACGACTGGCTATTGTGGGTTGCCTTGGATTTCAGATCAACTTCAAGAAATCAAGATTGATTGATTGATTTAAAGTTTTGAGGCATCCTGACATCTGAGGTCATTGATGCCGGTAACATTTAATTTATGTATACAAAAAAAAAATTAAAAAAAAAATAAAAAATAAAAGAGTAATCAATTAAAATCATAGAAGTTGAATGTCGTAAAGGTTAAATATTTTTCAGAAGACCTGCTTCTGAAATAAATCTAAAAATGCTACTTGCATGGTAGGACACATCATTTCCAAGAATCTTGGAAAGGATGAACCTGCCACCCTCACCTCGAGCCTCAAACAAATATCTATTCCTTAAGTTGTTATAATTGGGGCATTCGGTCAACAAATGCCTTACTGTTAGAGGTACTAAACAGTCGTCACAATACGGTTGGTGTTGGCCCTTCAGCAGAAACTCGTGTGTCAACCGAGTGTGACCAATATGGAGACGACAAAGAGACGTCTCCCATTTTCGGGGCATCATATTATACCTCCAAGGAGATATGACATTTGTTACCTCTCGCATTTTATTCCCATCTAGGCTATCCCATTGCTGTTGCCATTTATTGCAAACCAATTTCTTGATGTCAGGTAAGAAATCATTACAGGCAATGGGATACCTTCTTGGCAGCAACTCGGATGCAGCATTCTTAGCCAGTGAATCTGCCTTCTCATTCCCACACACACCTACATGTGCTGGAACCCAACAAAATCGAACTGTTATACCTCTCTGTCCAATAATAAAAAGCCATTCTAAAATCTTTAAAACTAGAGGGTTATTAGAATTAAAAACTTCAATAGCTTGAAGGACACTCCTTGCATCACTAAAAATTGTAAAATTACCCTCCTTCTCCAATGCTATTTTCTCAATAGCGGTTAATATGCCATACAGTTCGGCAGTAAATATGGAAGCGGTCAGAGGAAGTGCACCTCTACAATTAAAACCATTACCATGTACCCCAAATCCAACGCCAGCATCAGATTTGGAGCCATCAGTACAGATAAAAGTTGATCCTCTATGTTCTTTAACATGTTCATTAAAAAGAGACCTGGCTTCTAGGTCTGACATATTCTTCTTATCTTCTATAAAATATTTACAAAAAGATATCTCTGGTAATTTCCATGGAGGCGTTGATGATACCTTGAATGGAAGTACCTTACATCTAATTATATCCAGACTGTTTAAAAATTGTTTCACCCGAAAGCCATAGGGTTGAGGAGATTTTGGGTGCAACTCAAAGTATGTTGGGTGCCTTACAAGGCTTGCAGTCTGGAAGGCTAAAGAATTAGGGAGTCTTTGCAATCTAAACCAATACCGAAGAATAGAAGACATTGGGTAAAGGTCTAGTGGTAACTCTCCAGCATCAACAAGGAGACTTGGGATAGGGGATGTTCTAAATGCTCCCGTGGACAATCTAATACCTGCATGATGTATTGAATCTAATATTTTCAACTGGCTTGGGGTGGCTGAAGAGTATATTTCACAACCATAACTAATTTTGGAAAAAATCAAGGCCTTGTATAATTTTAAAATAGTATTGCGGTCTGCCCCAATGATGTATGGGACAATACTTTTAAAATATTCAGAGCTTCAACACATTTAGCTTTTAGCGCTTTTAAGTGAGAAACCCATGTAAGTCTACAATCAAATATCAAACCTAAAAATTTGGTTTCCGATACACATGGGATCCGTTGACCTTTAATGTATATATCCGGGTCTGGATGTGCTCCCCGGATACGACAGAAATGTACAATAGTAGTTTTACTTGTCGAGAACTTAAATCCATTCATATCAGCCCACTGGATAATTTTGTCAATTGAGAGCTGTAGTTTTCTCTAAACCATTGCCATTCTGGCTCCAGCAAATGATATGGAGAGATCATCCACAAATAATGTTGAGAGAACATCCTGGGGAATTGCTGAGGATATCCCATTAATTGCTAGTGCAAAAAGGGTTACACTCAGCACACTACCCTGAGGAACTCCTTCTTCCTGGCACCTACTCTCTGATAGAGCTTCCCCAACTCTCACTTGAAAAACTCTATGTGAAAGAAATGCCTGAATAAATAGTGGCAGCTCTCCTCTCAATCCGATTTCATGAATGGTTTTAAGTATACCATATCTCCATGTGGTATCATATGCCTTTTCAAGGTCAAAAAATAGTGTAACATGGTGCTGTTTGGAAGCAAAGGCTTCACAAACAGAAGACTCAAGTCGTATCAACACATCAGTCGTTGAGTGCATTTTTCGGAATCCACATTGAATCGCTGATAAAATACCTTTCTTTTCAAGGTACCATATCAGCCTTGCATTGACCATCTTCTCCATGATTTTACATAAACAAGATGTCAATGCAATAGGACGATAGTTTGCTGCTAAAAACTTGTCTTTACCGGGTTTTAAAAAGGCTAAAATAATGGCTAGTTCCCAAACACTTGGGTAACTATGATCATGCCATATTCTATTAATAATGCTTAAAATAAATATCTTTGTATTAAAATGTACATGTTTAATCATTGCATATGGAATTCCATCAGGTCCAGGGGCTGTATCATTGCAATGAGCAAGTGTGGAATCAAATTCTCTTTCAGTGAAAGGAGAATTATAAGACTCTTCCCTTCTTGTTGCAAAATTTAAAATTTTCTTTTCTTCAACGCTCCTATACTGGTCACCAGGGGCTCCTACACACTTGCTGGATACATTTGAAAAATAACTAGCCAGGGCATTGCTAACATCATTTGCTTCAGTTACATACTGACCATTCACCTTCAACACTGGTGGTGGGTTGGGGGTGAATTTGCCAGCTATCTTTTTTACTTTCCTCCACACAGCAGATGGTAGTGTTCTACTGTTAATGGAGGAAACAAAAGACATCCATGACTGGCGCCTTGCTTCTTTCATGGCACGACGGAACTGTGCTCTACATTTCTCGTACATAATTAAATTCTCATCAGTTCGGAGTCTACGCAATCGTGTTAGAGATCTTCTTGTGGCTCTGTGGAGGGCAGTTAGTTCTGAAGACCACCACGGGACTGGTCGTCGTTTGAATAACCCTGTTGTTTTGGGAATTGAATTGACTCCTGCTGTATGGAGAGTTCCATTCACTAAGTCTATAGCATCATCGATATTTTCAACCTGTTCAGCATCCCCCTCAATTTCGTTTAGCTCACAAAATTTTTCCCAGTCCGCCTTGTCAAGATTCCATCGTGGCGACCTCTGTAAAGGTGGACCATTGTTGGTGTTTATAATGATTGGTGCATGATCACTAGTATGCCAATCATCTTCTAATGTCCTCCAATCAAAATCAAGAAGGCAGTTAGAGCTTGCAATTGAAAGGTCAATGCATGACAAGGTACCTGTCTGAACATGAAAGTGTGTGGGCTCTCCTGTATTAAGGAGTCCCACATCCTCATTCTCCACAATTGATGAGATAATATTGCCCCTTGTGTTTGCTAAGATATCACCCCATAAAGGATGTCTACCATTCATATCTCCCAGTAAGAGAAATGGTTGAGGGAGTTGATGAATGACCTCTGCTAAATCATCATATAAAATATTATCATTTGGAGGCAAGTAGAGAGAGCATATTGTATATTTTCTTCCTATATCAATTTGTACAACCACTGCCTGCAGTGTTGTACATATAGATATAGGTATTTGGGGAACATCTCGAAGAACATACATGAGACTTCCACCATGGCTCCCTGCTTGATGATTATATGGTGTTCTATAGCTAACATACTCTCGAGGACTAGGAGTGTTAGCATCAAGCATACTTTCCTGTAGACATACAATTAAGGGGGAATGTTCATGAATTAGGAGCTTGAGTTCTTTAAATTTTGCCCCTAAACCCTGACAGTTCCATTGCAAAATTAAGGAGAAAACTATGGATTATTTCGGGAAGACATCTTGGATGAGGTCTTCCCATTAGCAGTTTTTAATCTAACATTATTACCTGTAGGTTTCTTCAGAGATGGTCTGGTTATGTTGGGTTTTACGTTGGTGTTTTTCTTTGTATCTTTTTTATCTATTTGTTGAGGGGGATGGTGGACCTCAACTTGAATTTCTGATTTATTCAAATTATCTTGTGGTTGATCGGCAACATCAACAGACAAAACATCATATCTATTTGATGTCATAATTCTAGTATTTCTTATGGAAGGGGGTGAGAGAGATGGAGGTCTCTCTCTTTTACGATTAATAGGTTGTGAGTTACCAGGTTTTTGTACCCTCCCCACTACAGGTACACCTGATAACTTGGTGTCAGGTGGAATCTCCATTAAATCAGGCAAGGATATGGCCTGGGAGAGGTTAGTACTATCCTTTGTAATGGGGGACAAAGGTTTGATAGTGATGGGCAATGTCTTTTGGTTGATACTCAACGATAAATCTTTAGGAGATGTTCTTGTCTTATGCAGCACTTTATCAATAGATGGTGAATTCCTTTTTCGAGAACTACCTACAGTAGTAGGTGGGTGAGAGGATTCCCGAGGAACTTTTTCTCCTGTTTTTAATGTCTTTGCATAAATATTAGATTTATTTAATAATCTCTTGGCATGCCCCACGCTTACATGTTCAATAATTGATTTATTGAGGGCAGCCTCTTCTAACTTATAAAACTGGCAGCTCCTATCATTAGATTTATGATTAGAGTTGCAGTTTAAGCACCTTGCCTCAAATGTACATTCCCCATGGTAAATATTGGAGCAAGTATTACAAATTCTTTCACTATTGCAAACTTTGGAAGGATGTCCAAATTTAAAGCAATTATAACATTGCAGTGGCTTTTGCTTAAAAGGTTGAACTCTGATCCTTTCGTTTTCTATGTCTATGTGGAAAGGTACATCGGCATCCTGGAAAGTAAGAACAATCATTGATGTTCCAGGTACTTTTCCACACTGATAGAGGACACATAGCCAATATCTCCTCTTCAGTAAATTCATACAGATCCGTATTAAAAACCACTCCCCTTCCATAGCTAAAGTTTAGATGGGGTTTGATGTCCAATTTTATATCATCATTTACTGTCTTCAAATTGGACAGTATAACAGACTGTGTGTATGATATGGCCTTTATCAAGTAACTTTTCTTACCGAATCGAGATATATCTCCAGGTGCAATCGTACCTACCTTCCTCTGAAGAAATTTGCAGATCTTGAAATAATTTTCCGTACCTCCTACAGATTGAGCAAGAAGCCACATTGGTGGTTTCGGCTTTCTTTGGGATGGCATATCTGCCTCTATATCTTTATCAGCCCAGTCTGCTGGTCTGTAGACATCCAGATCTTTAGGTGCCCCATCACACAGAGCACCCTTAACACTCATATTACCTATTTTAATATCAACAATATTACGGCTTGCAATAAATGCTTCCTCATGACAATTAAATGATAACCAAGATTCCCAATTATCATCTTGAAGTTTCATTCTAATTTCTTTTATTGATCCGTAACACTCAAATATTTTATGTAGCATATCATAATTAGCTTCTAATGGGATTTGGGTAATGTGTAGGACATTCAATTTTCCTGTGTTGCCCAAATTACCCTTTTTCCGAGTGTTTAAAGAATAGTCCTTTTTAGTTCCTACGTCGTCAACGGAGTTTTCTTTAAATGAATTCCCAGAGGTCGTCAACAGTGCCGGGGCGAGTCAGCATATCCAGGGGAGGTGGGGTCATTCTCACAAGAATCCATCAGAAAAAAGAAAAGAGAAGAGTGATTTTTGGGGGTTTGATTTACCTGCTTGAGAACATTAAGGCATCACATGTTGGGGAGGAAATTTACACTCTCCACTACCGGCACAGTGAGAGTATACTTCCCAGATGGTCCACTCCATACCCTACCCGAAGGATAGCATCAAAACAGATATAGAGGCACAGGTGTAAGCTGAACCAGCCTGTTAGGACTGAGACCAAGAAACTATGGAATCATCCTCCCCATATCTGTAATGACGGGCTTCCGGCCAAAAGCCGAGAGTCCTACCCCAAGCGTTGGATCCCCTGGATTCCGAAGACCCAACACTTGAGAATAGTTCCGCCAAAAAGGTCCAAAACATCTTTGGGATGGCTGAGATCATCCAATACTCTCACATATAGCTTTGAGCACAAACACCTCCCAACCGCGACACCTTTCCCATTCATCAAAGCAGGCAGCAATACCGGATGTAGAAACATCCGCCCAAGTAGCAATAACAGATGTAGAAACATCCATGCCATAAAAAGAGAAAAAAAAATAATAATAAACACATATATATGTATATATATACACATACATATGGGAAGTTTTACTCATAGGGTTGGGACAGCAACATGAAGGAAAGTTTATAATATTAGGAGAAGGTTGAAGCAATATAAAGAGGAAGAAAAAGATAATTAAGAGAGAAATTTAGATTCGAACTGGGGGAGCAATTTCCCCAAGTTCGAGAGCCCTCTTGCCCGTCACCAAGTTTCAGCACGGGAATAGAATGCCGTGCTGAAACTCAGTGACTTCATCAAGGCATTCTCTCATTAAGAGGAAGAGGGAAGAAATCAAGACTGGCTCCAGCTCAGGACTTCCAGTGGTCGGAGATTTGTTGGGACCTTAAGTTTCACTCCCTATCTAATCCTCCCTCCAACAGAAAGGAAAGAGAAACATCAGTCAGGTCCCTGATCAAGTCAGGGATGATAACCAGGCGACGCCAAGAGGGGGTTCTCGGATCTTTACAACTGACCTCGGTAACGAACCCTGTCCTTAATGTGCGACTAAAAGATGCAAGCAGAGTTTGGGAAAGGAGAGCCTCCAAAGCTCTTTGCGACCATCAGAAGAAAACTTCAGTTTTACTGCACAAGCAACTTGGACCGTGGTTTACTGCCAAAAGAAAGTGCAAGGCTGTTGGTCTCAGAAATTTCAACAATTCCACATCAATATTCAGGAGTCCACGGCATTCTTCTTGTCCCTCAAGAAATTTTACTTGAAGAGGAACATTCATATCCATCTAGACCTCGACAACAAGGTGCTAGTCCATTGCATCAACAGACAAGGGTCGAGGTCTCCTCAAATGAACCACATAATGATAGCTGTCTTTACGTTGGCTCAGAAGAAAGGTTGGCCCTTGTCAACATCCCACCTTCAGGGAGATCAAGTCCCTGGCCTTCAAGTGGATCTGTTTGCGACGAGCTCTCAACAAGATACTTCCCTGCTAGGTAACACTGAGCGTGGATCAAGCAGCAGTGGGCATGGTCGCGATGTTCCTGGATGGGAATTGTTGGACGAAGATTAATCTGTTTCCACTTTTCAACCTCCTCATGAAGGTTCTGGACAAGCTTCGATTTTTCAAAGGGATGGCAGCTCTGGTGGCCCCTCTGTAGCCAAAGAGCAACTGGTTTCCCATCATCACGGATTTGAACCCCATGTTGGTGTCGTGACCAAACCGATTCTGTCCCAGGAGGAACAGCAGGAGATTGTTTATGCTTCATCATGGAGATCGAGCAACCTTCATCTCCTGGGAAAGAAGTTCCAAATTCAACGTGATAAGTGGGCATTTGAGGAAACTATGAGTCGTCTAACACCATGACTCAGTATGAAACGTCATGGACAAAATGGGTCAAATACGTCAAAGACAAAAATCCGGGGTCGATTATTATGGAATTTTGTTTGTTTCTTGCTTGCTTTCCACGTTTAAGGTCTAGCTTCCTCCACGTTTTTGTAGTACAATTCGGCCCTCACTAGACCTATACTATACGCCTTTGATGTCAACTTTAACTCTGATCTCTTCAAAAAATTCCAAAGACTTGTGCAAGGCTACGGCCGTCGACTCCTCCGAAACCTATCTCTTGGTCTTTGGACAAAGTTTTGCAATTCTCTTCGGACATAGACAATCAAACGGCTTCTATTCGTGATCTCACTCAGAGAGTCATCTTTTTAATTGCGATGGCTTCCGGTGCTCAGGTTAGTGACATTGTGATGCTTTCTAAAGACGAGGACCAAATTGAATTTGTGGATAATGGTGAAGTTAATTTATACCCTGATCCCACTTCTCTAGCTAAGAATGAACTTCCCTCTAAACGTTGGGTCTATGGAAAATAGTTCCCCTACCACGTGATCCTTCCCTGTGTCCAATGCAGTGTTCAAAAGTGTATTTACTAAGAACAGTGCAGTTTAACGGTGGTCATTTGTTTAAAAAAGAAACAGTGGGGTCTGATTTGTCTCTGAAACAGCAAAGAGCAAAAATTACTTACTTTATACGAAAAGCGGACCCGGCTTGTATGACATCGGGTCACGACCCTAGGGAAGTGGCTTCCTCCTTAAACTTTTTCCAGTATTTGTCCTTAGAGGTACTGCAGGCATATACTGGTTGGAAGTTCACTTGGGTTTTCTTTGGGAATTGTCTGAAGCAA
>NC_090725.1:242594939-242609939 GCF_036898095.1 Palaemon carinicauda | reverse complement strand
ACTCCATGGACAGGTGATAAACTGAATATTAACCTTTGATAGCCAATGTGATTGATTCTAAGCTATACGTGATTCCTGGGAAACCCTTCTTACTAGTTAGTAACCTAAAAATTCTACCTGCTTACAAAATAGTGAATCTATTATGTTATTCTTATGGTAAAAAAAAATCAATTGAGATCGGGAACATGATTTGAACAAAATACTGTACATACATTTTCTAGAACAAAAGTCCGAATATATTCCTCAAACAAGTGGTGCTGGGACCCTGACGGAATCATACACATCTGAAGCAAACGGGAATTGTGATCCAAACCAGGAGGCAGGAGTCATATGGAAGACATGAGCCAGCACACTGGACACAGGAGTAAAAAGAGGAACTAGTAGGACATTAACCGCATCCCAGTACCCTCAAATTTGGAGGCTTTCAAACGGTCTTCTCATGGAGGGGGGGGGGGCTTCAAAGAAACTCGGGTTACACCTGTCAATCAAGTTTTTTCATTATATTCATAGGATTTTGGATAGGATAACAAACATATTTGCACATGGCAAAATTCCTAACTGTTTGTAGGATGACTGAACTGATACACTGAACTGTAGCAGCAGAAGGGAGGTACTAATAATGGACTGATGGACGGGTACTAAAAGTACGTATCCTTCAGATTCACAGAAAGCAAGAACTATTCCTCTAATGGAATTCTTCGAGAAATCCCCTCATACATAATTTCTATTTCTGTCCAAAAGGCCAGGGTTCTTAGTAATGTTGTAATAATATATGAGTACCCTATTTGCAAAAGAGAAAAGGGGCAAAGGGCGGATGAAGGTAATAAGCACCCATCACGAAGGACTCACACTACCCAAGACTCAGCTGGTTTGCCAAGGGCAAGACAAGCAATCACCCTACTTTAGGATGTAAGAGAATAATTGGGATGAATGCTGTAAAGCGTAACCCGCTTCTTCCACCACCCCTCTGTCTGGAAGAAAATGGTAGGGTAATTCAAAAGAGGTCTATGACTTAGTTTCTTCCAGGAAGTTGTGGGCACTCTTGCCTAGGATAAGCCAGGAGGCCTTCCTTACGAACTGTACACCGAAAAGTTCTGAAGTGACAGACACTTCTGAGGAAGTCTGCCTGGGAATGGGGTGCCCTAGGAATACTAAGGCTAGCTTGGAATTCTGAGTGGCACTGAAGTTCTTCCCAAAGACTAAAGGATCCCTCAGGGACGGATCCCTGGATTCGTTTACTCCAACCGTTGCACCCTTGAAAGTATGCTTGGGCTCCCGTCACATGTATTGATCCAGGATTGTCTGTCTCCTTCACCACCGGTCTAAGATACAATGCCTTGAGGACTGACAAAATCTAAATGCCCTCTTACTCAGCTAACTGTTCCCAGGACAGACTTACCATATAATCAAGGTCTGAGGGTGGTCCAGGAAGGCCAGTAACAGTGGGGAAAAGATCCCTGGAATGGATAAGGTAGAACAGGAGGATGGACCATGGCCCCATGCCTCATAAAGAGAAGATCCCTCTGCTCCTCACTCATTGCCTTCTCTTGCGTATTTGCGCACAACGAAGGCTTAAAAATTGGTGCTATCCTCTCTACTTGCTATACTAAAGTATCACAAGTTGAGGGAAGAGCAAGAGTCTATTATATTGGCAATACAAGAGATGGAGAAAGCGAAGCTCCTTCATCAACCAAAGGGCAACAAGCATCCGGGGATGCAACATCTGGCCAGCCACCTGGTTACTGGATAGCTGAAAACCTGATTTACAACACCAGTTAGAGGCCACGTGGGGAGATGTGACTTGCAATCATGACCCATAAATGAGCAGCAGTCACAAAGCCTAACAAGGAACCATACCCCAGTACCACCCTGATATTAAGATAGCCAGGGAGATCAGATCCCTGCCCCAATGGGGACTGGATTCATGCCCCAAGGGAGTAATGATACAGGATTACAGGCCTGCCTCATCTATCGGCTCAACATGGAGCCAACACAAGACCACCCCGGCTACTATGGTAACCAGGGCCCCGAGTCACGGCTCCCTGACTTGTAGCTCGGAACTTAGACTCAGAGTCACTGCTTCGACCTCTTGCATCGGACCCAGGGGGCCGACAAAGAGGCCAGACAACCTGTCCCAGACGGACATCTAGGTAATTGTGGGAACCCAAGCCCCAGCCACAAGGGGACAAGGAGTGAAACTGTGACAAGGCACCACGGCCTTGTGCATTGCCACCCCCCCCCCCAGGGTTTACACGGACAGTCACAGGATTCTGAGCCACGGCTGCAGAACTGAGACCTTGGCCCTGTGCATTGCTTGTCTATCTAACCTGGCTAGAGAAGCAACCAGAGGCCAGAGCATTGGCCAAGGGGGTTGAGGGGCAGAGCTGTGACACTGGGTCATGGCTTGGAACCATGCATTAACTTGGCCAACGCAAGATAAAGCGGGGAACACGGGGTCCTAGGCTCAAGGTCATTACACTGGGTCAGGGCCACTAGCCCCTTACCTCATTCTGTGGGGGAGACATGAGGAAATCACCCATGATTTCTTTGGCTACCTAAGTAGTCTGAGGTTTGAGCCCTGGCCCGGGGTCACAGCTCCAGCCTAGTGCAACAGTCCCTGGAGGTGAAAACGCAGAACAACGCTTGTCCTGCTTGGCTATCACGGTGGGCCGGACCAGACGCAACACAGGGTCACACACCAGGCCCTGAGCATCAGGCCTGGGGGGAGCAAACACAGCTGCAAATCCACTTCTGCTTAGCTTCCGAGGTAACCTGGGACCCGAGCTCGGCTATAATGGGGCAGAGGATCTAGGCAATGACACATGGTCAAAGTTTCATGAGGGGCCTAAAAACGGAGTCATAAACAATCCTGCTTGGCTCCAGGGGTAGTCGAAGAAAGGAGCCCAGCCCCAATGGGCAGAGGCTTAAGGCTATGACACAAGAACACAGCATCAGCCCAGGGGGGTCTAAACATAAGAGTCGTAAACAGTTCCGCTTGGCTAGTGGGGTAATCAAGGACACAAGCCCAACCTCATGAGGCAGAAGCTCAAAGCAGTGACACAGGGTCACAGTGCCGGCCATGGCGGATCAAAACGCGGGGCCATAACTTCCCCCCCCCCATGGCATCAGGAGCCATTCTAGTGCTGCCCACCCCTTCTAAGAGAGGTGATGTCGTAAGGAGCCCTTTCTTATGACTAAGGCTGACAAAACTTCCTCAACTTCTTACTCTACTTTATTTTATGAGAAGTGACAGGGTTGGAAGCCAACAAAGAAAAGGTTTGGAATAGGAAGAAGTACATGCATATTTCTTTCTCTTGCAAACCCTTCCTTCAGGCTCTGCAAGCAAAGGAGTCAAAGGAGAAACCCAGACAACAACACCTCCCCAAGCAAAGAACCACATGATTTTCTCCAACAGGAAACACAACACTAGAGAACACTGTCACAGGGAGGGAAGTCAATGTTACAAGAGAGCGGAAGCCATTACCACCAAAGGCACAAGGGTTGGGGTGAAGCACAGGGGAAGGGGGCCAGGGAAGACCAGATCAGGGAGACCCCAGCACCAGGGAAACATGTCCTTCTTAGAAATCACTAGAACACTAATACTTTAGACACACTGACATGATCTTCACCACTGGCATCACCAAGAAGACACTAACACTGGAGAGCCTACCTGAAAGGCCCAAGGAGACAAAAACCTCCTTAGGTCACACTCGTCGTCAATGGTAGCACTATTACAGAAGAGCCTTCAACCTAAGAAGGGATGCGGCATAAACAGAAAGAGACCCAAGAGCCACCAGAATAAGAAAACCTGCCAACATAGGTCGAGTTCTCCTTAATCCTGCTGCACACTCCTCGAGGAATGAGCCAGGGAAGTAAGCACAGTAGAAGCAAAAGCTGATGCACTTGATAAGCAGAAGGGAAAAGCAAAGCTCTCTTCCTCTTCCCCTAAAGCTTATGCCTGCCACTGCAAACAGGTCACGACCTACATTCGGCACAAGGGGATGACCGACAACAATCATGCCCCTAGCCAGAGCACAGTGTGTGTGGATCTAAAATCAGTTTAACAAAAAACTCTGGATTTAAAGTCTGTCCTCCCACAATCAAGTACCTTGCTTCACAATATAACAATCAACAGCTAGTTTTCAATTCCTGAAATGAAAAGAATACGAAAAGTTCACTTGAGAGTGAATTACTACGTCAACATTAAAGGCAGCCGAAAACCTAAGTACATTTTGACAGGAAAGGGGGTGACGCTTCTTGCCTTCCCTCCCACCTGTCAATTAATTGCTTGTTAGACAATTCAATGACCAATCACCCTTTATGCTGGAACTTATTCCCTACCTAAAGGATGCTGGTTTGTATCAACATAAGAACGAATGTTTCGTCTTGGAGTAACTTTGTGTGACCATATCAGTATTTTCTACATGTATTAGTGAAATACACTTTATTCCTTGAATTTTCCATTTTTTCTATAGCTAATATATTCGCGATTACAAGGGGTGTTAGCATCAAGTTTGCTCTCCTGTAGACATACAATTATGGGGGAATGCTCGTGAATTGAGAGCTCAAGTTCTTCATATTTGGCTCTTTAACCCTGACAATTCCACAGCAAAATGGAGGAAAAAACTTTGGTTTATTTTTTGGAAGAACTTTTAGAAGTCTCCCCATTTGCAATTTTTGATCTAACACTATTTTCAGGTAGTTTTATTAGAGAGGGTCTTGATAAATTGGGTTTTTGTTTTTGTGATTTTTTTTTTTTTGTCTTTTGATCCAATTGAGGGGATGGTGGACCTCAACTTGAATTTCTGATTTATTTAAATTGTCCTCGGGTTTATCAGAAACATCAACAGGCAAAACATCATATTCATTTGATGTCATAATTCTAATATTTCTTAAGGAAGGGGGTGAGAGAGATGGAGGTCTCTCTCTTTTCCGATTAATAGGTGGTGAGCTACCAGGTTTTTGCACCTTTCCCCACCACAGGTGCACCTGGTAACTTGGTTTCAAGTGGAACATCCAGCAAATCAGGCAAGGGTATGGCATGAGAGAAGTTAGTACTATTTTGTTGAATGATTGAATGATTTGAAGTTCTCTGGCATCCTGACATCGAAGGTAATTGTCGCCAATATCGTTTACTATAAATATAGATTAACAGAATATTCAATTAAAACCAGAAAAGGAAATATGTTATAAAACCTAAATAGCATTAAGAAGACCTGCTTCTGATATAAATTTAAAAATGCCACTAGTATTGTACGACACATGTCCAAGAATCTTGGCAAGGATGAACCTGTTATCTTCACCCTGAGCCTCTAACAGGTATCTATTTCTTTCTGTGCTATAAGTGGGGCATTCATTCAACAAATGCCTCACTGTCAAGGGTATCAAACAGTTGTTGCAATATGGTTGGTGTTGGCCAGCCAGCAGAACCTGATGTGTCATCCGAGTGTGACCAATGCGGAGATGACAAAGAGTAGAATCCCATTTTCGGGGCATCCCATTATACCTCCAAGGGGATATAACAATTGCAATTTCTCTCATCTTTTTTTCGCTTAAACTATCACAATGCTGTTGCCAATTGTTATAAATAAAATTCTTAATTGCTGGTAAAAAGTAATTACAGAGAATGGGATGCCTTCTTGGTAGCAACTCGGCTGCAGCACTCTTTGCCTGTGAATCTGCCTCTTCATTTCCACACACACCTATTGTGTCTGAACCCCCCCAAAAATTGAACTGATATACCTTTCAGACCCATAATTAAAAGCCACAAAAATCTTTAAAACTAAAGGGTTACTAGAATTAAAACCTTCTAAACCTTGAAGAACACTATTTGAATCACTATAAAAAGTAAAATTGCCCTCCTCTTTTAACGCTATTTTCTCAATAGTGGTTAGTATGCCATATAATTCAGCAGTAAATATGGAAGATATTGGAAAGGTGACCTCTACAGTTAAAAGAACTACTATATACTCCAAATCCAATGCCAGCATTAGATTTGGAGTCATTGGTATATATAAAAGTTGATTCAATATGTTCTTCAACATGTTCCATAAAAAGAGACCCAGCTTCTAATTCAGTCATGTTTTTCTTAACACCAATAATATTTACAAAAAGATATCTCTGGTAATTCAGACGAAGGGGTTGATATCTTAAATGGAAGCATCTTACCTCTATTTATATCAAGACTGTTTAATAATTGTTTTACCCAAAAGTCATAAGGTTGAGGAGATTTTGGGTGCAATTGAAAGTATGTTGAGTGCCTTACAAAGCTTGCAGTCTAAAAGGCTAAAGAGTTAGGGAATCTTTGTAACCTACAGCAATACCGAATAAAGGAAGATATTCGGTAATGGACTAGAGGTAACTCTCCGGCATCAACAAGGGGACTTGGGATAGGTGAGGTTCTAAACGCTCTGTGGACAATCTAATACCAGCATGATGTACTGAATCTAATATCTTTAATCGACATGGGGTGGCTAAGGAAGATATTTCACACCCATAACTAATTTTGGAAAAAAAATTAAGGCCTTGTATAATTCTAAAATAGTTTTATGGTCTGCTCACCATGATGTATGGGAGAATATTTTTAAAAGATTCAGAGCCTCAAGACATTTAGCTTTCAATGCCTTTATGTGAGGAATCCAAGTAAACCTTCAATATAAAATCAACCCTCAAAATTTAGCTTCCCCTACACATGGGATCCGTTGACCTTTCATGTATATATCTGGATCTGGATATAATCCCAGGGTACAACAGAAATGGACAATGGTAGTTTTGCTTGTTAAAAACTTGAACCCATTCATATTAGCCCACTGAATAATTTTGTCAATTGCGAGTTGTATTCTCTCAACCATTGCCATTCTACCTCCAGCAAATGATATGGGGAGATCATCCACAAATAGTGTTGAGAGAATATCCTGGGGAATGACTGAGGATATCCCATTAATTGCTAGTGCTAACAGGGCTAATCTTAGCAAACTACCCTGGGGAATTCCTTCTCCTTGACATTTCATCTCTGATAGAGTTTCCCCACTCTCCTTGAAAAATTATATGTGAATGAAATGATTGGATAAACAGTGGTAGCTCTCATCTTAATCATAATTCATGAATGGTTTTAAGTATACCATATCTCCATGCAGTATCATATGCCTTTTCAAGGTAAAAAAACAAAAAAGACTGTTACTTGGAGCTTTTTGGAAGCAAAGGCTTCACAAATAGACTACAAGTTGTATCAACACATTAGTTGTTGAGTGCATTTTTCTGAATCCACACTGGATAGGGGATAAAATATCTTTCTTTTCCAGGTACCACATCAGTCTCGTATTGACCATCTTCTCCATGATCTTACATAAGCAAGATGACAATGCAATTGGTCGATAGTTTGCTGCTAAAAACTTATCCTTACCCAGTCTTAAAAAGGCTAAAATAATGGCTAGTTCCCAAACACTTGGATAACTATGATCCTGCCATATTTCATTAATAATGCTTTAAATAAATAACTTTGTATTAACTGGTACATGTTTAATCATTGCATATGGAATTACATCAGGTACAGGGGCTGTATCATTGCAAGTGGAAAAGGCAGAATCCAATTCTCTTTCAGTAAAAGGAGAATTGTATGACTCCTCCCTTCCTGTTGCAAAATTTAAAACTTTCTTTTCTTCAATGTTCCTATGCTATTGACCAGGGGCTGCTACAGATAATGACCATTCACTTTCAACACTGGTGGTGGTTTGGGGGTGAATTTGCCAGCTATTTTTTTTTACTTTCCTCCACACAGAGGATGGTAGTGTTCTACTGTTAATGAAGGAAACAAAAGACACCCATAACTGGTGCCTAGCTTCTTTCATGGCACAACGGAACTGTGCTCTACATTTCTTGTATATAATTAAATTCTCCCCAGTACGGTGTCTGCGCAATCTAGTCAAGAGATTTTCTGAGGCTCTGTGCAGGGCAGATAATTCTGAAGACCAACATGGGAATGGTCGTCGTTTGAATAATCCTGTGGTTTTGGGAATCGAATTAATTCCTGCTGTATGGAGAGTTCCATTCAAAAGGTCTATGGCATCATGAATACTTTCAAAAAGTTCTGCACTCTCCTCGATTTCAGTTAGCTCACGAAATTTAACCCAGTCTGCCTTGCCAAGATTCCATCAAGGCAATCTTTGTAAAGATGGACCCTTGTTGGTGTTTCTAATGATTAGTGCATGATCACTAGTATGCCAATCATCTAATGTCCTCCAACTGAAATCAAGAAGGCAGTTAGAGCTTGCAATTGAAAGGTCAATGCACGAAAAGGTACCTGTCAGAACATGGAAGTGTGTGAGCTCTGCTGTATTAAAGAGTCCGACATCCTCGTTTTCCACAATTGATATAATATTGCCCCTGGTGTTTGCTAAAACATCACCCCACAAAGGATGTCTACCTTTCAAATCTCTAAGTAAAAGAAAAGGTTGAGGGAGTTGTTGAATCACCTCTACTAAATTAGCATACAATATGTTATCATTTAGAGGCAAGTACAGTAATACCTTGAAGTACAAGTTTAATCCGTTCCGGGACCGAGTTCGTATTTCAATTTTCTCATATAATCTCAGATAAATTTTTCCCATACAAAATAACTAAAAATAAATTAATCCATTCCCATCCTTTGAAGAAAACCCTAAAAACAGTATATTACAGAGGAAAAACATGTTTTTAATGGTTGTAATCAACATCCTATGCTAACAAAATAACAAATAGCTATATACTGGTTATGAAATGTAACATCATTATGAGGTTCTTACCTTCGAGACAGACGGTAGCGGCTGACACCTCTGAATGTTGCATCTCCTGGACCTCGATCAATTCCTGTGTCGTGAGCTCTTCCTGATGCTCCTCGTCACAGTCGTTCACGCTCCCTCATCTACCTCCAGCCCCGTGGACTTTCCAAGAGACACGATTTCATCCATCACAACAGGTTCGGGCTCATCAGGGTCTGTCATATCGAACCCTTCAAAGTCCCTCTCAGCAATGGAAGCGAGCCACAATTTCTTCCACTCTAAATTAAGAGTTCGTCTTGTGACACCCTGCCATACATCATCAATAATTTTCAAACAATGCACGATGTTGAAATGTTCCTTCCAAAATTCCTGAAGGGTGAAATTGGTGTTGTCTGTGATATCGAAGCATTTCTTGAACAAATGCTTCGTGTACAGTTTTTTTAAAGTTGGAAATAACTTGTTGGTCCATGGGCTGGAGGGGTGGTGTGGTGTTGGGCGGGAAATAAAGGACCTTGATGAACCTGAATTCATCAAGAATATCCTCTTCGAGATCAGAAGGGGGACCAGGGGCACTGTCGAGGACTAAGAGACACTTCAATGGCAGGTTTTTCTCAGCCAGATTTTTTTTTGACTGCCGGACCAAAGCACAGATTAACCCATTCTGTGAAGAAATGCCGGGTAACCCAAGCCTTGGCATTAGCACGCCCAATCACTTGCAGCTTATCTTTCAAGATCCTTTGGCTCTTGAAAGCACATGAGTTTTACGAGTGGTACACCAGCAGTGGCTTGACCTTACAGTCTCCGCTGGCATTGGCACACAAGGCTAGAGTTAACCGGTCCTTCATGAAAAGGCCAGTTTCATCGCAGTTGAGGACTTGTTGGGGGATGAAGCCATGTTGGGCAATAACCGAGGCAAAGGTTGTGACGAAGTCCGCAGCGGCTTTCGTGTCGGAACTTGCTGCTTCCCCATATTTCACAACGGAGTGTATCCCAGTCCATTTCTTGAAATTATCCAGCCAGCCACGACTGGTTTTGAAGGTTCCCGCTGGCGTCGAAGTCTCCCCTTTCTCGGCTGCTTGCTTCCCTTTCAAGTTCTCATAGATTCGACTGGCCTTCTCGCATATGATCCTCTCGGTAAGCTATCTCCCGTCAACTGTTTCTCCTTTATCCAGATCAAAAGAAGCCACTCCATCTCGTCGTAAATATCACTACGCAGCTTGGAAAGGATGGTTACTCCTTTGGAAGGCTTGGTGCTCTTTATAGCATCCTTCTGCTTGAGGATGGTACACATAGTCGATGTACTCCTCTCGTAATGGCGCACCAGCTCACTCACTCTTATGCCACTCATGTTTTGCGATCATTTCATGCTTCATCTCCATTGTCATCATATGCATTTTCTTCTCACTACCCTTGTTTGCACTCATTTGCTTTGGACCCATTGTTTATCTAATGAATTATGCACTGATTCACATAACACGTAAAAAAAAGCAAACAATACAGCCGATGCTCGGAGATAACTTAACGCGACGGAGATTCGACGTGAAAGACGAGTGATGCTGTCCTCATGAATAGCCTCTAGCACACGCGGCCACCTGCCAGCCCCATAGGGAACAACTGTAACTCGTATCTCAAAGTTTTCCTCGTATCTAAGAATAAAAAAATTGCTCGGAACTCTCCTCGTATCTCAATTTTCTCGTATGTTCGGTCACTCGTATCTCAAGGTATTACTGTAATGAGAGCGTATTGTATATTTTCTCCCTATATCAATCTGTACAACCACTTCCTGCAGAGGTGTACGGTTAGATAAAGGTATTTGGGAACATCTCAACGAACGTATATGAGACTTCCGCCATGGCTCCCTGCTTATCGATTATATGGTATTTATAGCTAACATTCTCTCGAGGACAAGGAGTGTTAGCATCAAGCATACTTTCCTGTAAACATACAATTATGGGGGAATATTCATGAATTAGGAGCTTAAGTTCTTCATATTTGGCCCTTAAACCCAGACAATTCTATTGCAAAATGGAGGAGATAACTATGGATTATTTCTGGAAGACATCTGGGATGAGGTCTTCCCATTTGCAGTTTTTAATCTAACATTATTACATGTAGGTTTCTTCAGAGATAGTCTTGATATGTTGGGTTTTATGTTTGTCTTTTTCTTTGTATCCTTTTGATGCATTTGTTGAGGAGGATGGTGGACCACAACTTGAATTTCTGATTTATTCAATTTACCTTCCAGTTCATCAGAAACATCAACAGACAAAACATCAAATTTATTTGATGTCATAACATTAATGTTTTTAATGGAGGGGGTGAGAGAGATGGAGGCCTCTCTCTTTTACGATTAATAAATGCTAAGATTGTAGGTTTTTGCACCTTTCCCACTACAGGTACATCAGGTAAGCTGGTTTTAGGTGGAACCTACATCAAATCAGGCAAGGAAATGGCCTGAGAGGTTTGTGCTAGTTTTTGTGATGAGGAACAAAGGCTTTACAGAGACAGGCAATGCCCTAGTGTTAATACGCCGTGGTAAAGCCTCTGGAGGTAATGTGTTTATCTTATCATTCAGCATTTTATCAGATGGTATATTTCTTTTTCTAGAGGTATTGGCAGGGCTAGGTGGGTCTGATTTTAATGCCTTAGCATAGCTATTTGAGTTATTTAATAATCTCTTTGCATGTCCCACACTTATATGTTCTAAATTAAATTTGTTGAGGGCAGCTTCTTCCAATTTATACAGCTTGCAGCTCTTGTCTGTGGATTTATGATTCGAGTTGCAATTTAAACACATTTCTCCAAGTGCACATTCTCCATGGTAAGATTTGGAGCAAATACCACATATTTTCTCATTTTTGCAAACTTTAGACATGTATCCAAATTTAAAACAATTAAAACACTGCATTGGCTTCTGCTTGAATGGACGTACTGTACTTTAATCATTTCATTCCCAATAATAATATGGAAAGGTATATCAGCACCCTGGAAAGTAAAGATAATCATTGATTTACCTGGGACTTTGTGAACTTTCCATACATTTAGTGGACACATGACCAGTATCTCCTCCTCTGTAAATTCATACAGATCTCTGTTAAAAACTACTCCCATTCTGTAACAAAAATTTTGGTGGGGTTTGACATCTAACTTAATATCATCATTAGTTTTTAGGTGTGACCATATTACAGATTGTGTGCATGATTTGGCATGGATAAGGAAACTATTTTTTTCCAAAACAAGATATATCTTCTAGTGCAATAGCTCCTACTTTTTTCTTAATTAAATTGCATATTTTAAAATAATTCCCTATAACCCCTTTGATTCAACTACAAGTCACACTGGTGGTTTTGGCTTTCTCTGGAAATGCATAACTAAATTAGCGTCTTTTTCCAACCAGTTGGCAGGCCTATATACACCCAAATCCTTTGGTACCTTATTGCAGCGAGCAGCCATAACATTCCTTATTGATTTTAATATTCATGTTAATTATTGCTTTAAATGCTTCATCATGACTACTGTAAGATATCCATGAATCCCATTTATCATCGTTTCATCCTTATTTTTTTTATATATCCATAGCACTCAAATGCTTTATATAGATTATCATAGTTAGTGTCTATTGGAATTTGGGTAATATGAAGGATTCGAAGTTTCCTTGTGTTACCCAAATTACTCAATTTTGGAACATCAGTAGAATGGTCCTTTCCAATTCCGAGGTCATCAACAGAATTTTCCTTAATAGACTTGCCAGAGGTTGTCAACAGTGACAGGAGAGAGTCAGCATACCCAGAGGATGGGGGTCCATTGTTTGAAGAATCCGTAAGTGTGTTGAGATTAGAAAAAAAAAAAAAAAGAGATGAGTTTGTTTTACCGGCCCGAGAATATTAAGGCATCACACGTTGGAAAGGAAATTTGCACTCTCCACTATCAGCAAAATGAGAGTATACTTCCCAGATGGTCCACTCCATACCCTAACCGAAGTATAGCACCAAGACTGATATAGAGGCATATGTGTAAGCTGAACCAACCTGTTAGGACTCAGACCAAGAAACTATGGAATCATCCGCCCCATATCTGTAATGATTGGCTTCCAGCCAAAATTCGAGAGTTC
The DNA here is from genome assembly GCF_036898095.1 of Palaemon carinicauda. NCBI lineage: Eukaryota > Metazoa > Arthropoda > Malacostraca > Decapoda > Palaemonidae > Palaemon > Palaemon carinicauda. The sequence goes on along the minus strand of NC_090725.1, from coordinate 242,597,072 downwards.
TACCCCATGCATTGGATCCCCCAGGATTCCGAAGACCCAACACTTGAGAATAGTTCTGCCAAAAAGATCCAAGCAGATACGTCCTAACCGTGACACCTCCTCCCATTCATCGAAGCAGTCAACAATAACGGATGTAGAAACCTCCATGCCAGCGGCTATAATGGATGTAAGATCATCCAACCCAAAAGAAAAGAAAAAAGTAAACAAATAAATATATACTATATATATACATATATATATTTGTATATATATATATATATATATATATATATATATATATATATACATATATATATATATATATATATATATATATATATATATATATATATATGTACATAATATATAAACATATAATTAAGGAAATTTTTCTCAGAGTTGGGACAGCAACACAAAAGGAAATTTATAAAATTAGGAGAAGGTCGGAGATATATTGAGAGGAAGAAAGAGATAGAGAGAGAAATTTAAATTCAAACTGGGGGAGCAATTTCCCCAAGTTCGAGAGCCCTCTTGCCTGTAACGAACGTTCAGCAGGGGAATGACATGCCGTGCTGAAGCTCAATGACTTCATCAAGGTATTCTCTCAGTAAGAGGGGGTGCAACTCAAAGTATGTTGAGTGCCTTACAAGGCTTGCAGTCTGAAAGGCTAAAGAATTAGGGAGTCTTTGCAATCTAAACCAATACCGAATAGTAGAAGACATTTGGTAATGGTCTGGAGGTAACTCTCCAGCATCAACAAGGAGACTTGGGATAGGTGAGGTTCTAAATGCTCCTGTGGACAATCTAATATCAGTGTGATGTATTGAATCTAATATCTTTAACCGGCTTGGGGTAGCTGAGGAGTATATTTCACACCCTTAACTAATTTTTTAAAAAATTAGGGCCGTGAATAATTTTAAAATAGTTTTACGGTCTCCCCCCCCCCATGTTGTATGGGACGATACTTTTAAAAGATTCAGAGCCTCAAGACATTTAGCTTTTGACGCCTTTAAGTGAGAGAACCATGTAAGCCAACAATAGAAAATCAATCCTCAAAATTTAGCTTCACCTACACATGGGACCTGTTGACCTTTAATGTATATATCCAAGTGTGGATGTACTCCCCGGATACGACAGAAATGGACAATAGTAGTTTTACTTGTTGAAAAACCCATTCATATCAGCCCACTGAATAATTTTGTCAATTGCGAGTTGTAGTTTTCTCTCAACCATTGCCATTCTACCTCCATCAAATGATATGAAGAGATCATCCACAAATAGTGTTGAGAGAATATCTTGGGGAATGACTGTGGATATTCCATTAATTGCTAGTGTAAATAGGGTCACACTCAGCACACTACCCTGGGGAACTCCTTCTTCCTGACACTTACTCTCTGACAGAGTTTCCCCAACTCTCACTTGAAAAACTCTGTGAAAGAAATAATTGAATAAACAGTGGTAGCTCTCCTCTTAATCCCATTTCATGAATGGTTTTAAGTATACCATATCTCCATGTGGTATCATGTGCCTTTTCAAGGTCAAAAAAGACTGTTACATGGTGCTGTTTGGAAGCAAAGGTTTCACAAATAGAGGACTCATGTAGTATCAACACATCAGTTGTTGAGTGCATTTTTCTAAATCCACACTGGATAGATGATAAAATACCTTTCTTTTCCATGTACCACATCAGTCTTGCATTGACAATTTTCTCCACAATCTTACATAAGCAAGATGTCAATGCAATTGGTCGATAGTTTGCTCCTACAAACTTACCCTTACCCAGTTTTAAAAAGGCTAAAATAATGGCTAGTTCCCAAACACTTCGATAACTATGATCATGTCATATTCTGTTGATAATGCTTAAAATAGATAACTTTGTATTAACAGGTACATGTTTAATCATTGCATCTGGAATTCCATCGGATCCAGGGGCTGTTTCATTACACGTAGCAAGTGCAGAATTAAACTCTCTTTCTGTAATATGAGAATTGTATGACTTCCCTGTTGCATAATTCAACATTTTCTTTTCTTCAATACTCCTATAATGATGACCAGGAGCTGCTTCACACTTGCATGATACATTTGAGAAATAGTCAGCCACGGCATTGCTTACTTCGGTTGCTCCAGTCACATACTGACCATTCATCTTCAACG
>NC_090725.1:242549939-242589939 GCF_036898095.1 Palaemon carinicauda | reverse complement strand
ACATTGCCCTTCGCCTGTTTCTTTTTATTAAACTGAGGATTTTTCTTTTTATTTCCATAGGGAACTGTCTGGGTGTTTCTAGGATTCTGTTGTTGATTACACAAGAAGCATCGATTATATGAATGGGTTGAACTATTATGAATTGAACAAAATCGCGTCCTACAGTCTGCAATCAAGTGACCTCAACGTTTGCAATCATAACAAGTCATCCCTACAGCTTGATTATTATTAACTACGTTTACTTGTGGCTTAGTTTCATTTTTTGCAAAACTTAAGTAAGCTGGGGATCAAGGTCAGTACACTTAAACATGTGTTTCTTTATCTGGTTATATACAGTACATCTAGTTCTGTACTTTCACGCGTTAGCTTTCTATCAAAACACCGCACTAAAGCTTCTGCCAACATAATTCTCATGCAAGTTAAATACATTAGCCGTAAGAAATCTTTCACGGCGATATCTCCTGTAACCCATGTGGAATTACCTAAAATATCCTGATATTCATTCAGCCGGTCGGCAATGAGAGCCGCCCGTTCTATAACATTAAGCTGAGTCATAGAGGCTTGATTAGTGTATTTCTTAATGTCAAAACTACGTCTAAAGCTTCCTCACCTCCATAGATTGCACGTAGCAATCTTTGAAATCGTCCCATGTAACTGCCTCTTGAAAAGAGACTCCCCTAAGATACGCGCTTGCATCTCCTTTAGCAAAATCTATGAAACTTTTAGCTTCTTGTAATTGTACAGATGGGTCTGTGATGCGTTTTGCGTTTAAATGAGCATCTACTGACGAGATCCATGACTCGACATTCTGAGGTAAGAACCCATTGACCCGACCTTGAAAAGGAAGGATAGCTGATCTTGCACTCACTAGAGTAACAACATGTCTAGGGGTACTGGGTCGGGGAGTGGGGTCACTGGGATTCACGGGAGGCGTCATGTTTACTTTAACTTTTTTCCTATCACTACGATTCCTTGCGATCCTATCAAAATCTCTATATGAATACAGACGTCCACTGCGTAAACGCACATGCACTATACAATAAAAATATGTTGCAGATTATAATAAAGTCCCCCAAAATGATGATATTAAGACAGTTAATGTGACAAAGATATTTCCCGAGAACTTCTGAAAGAAAACAGAATTAGCACAAAAAGAAAAAAAAATTCAGTAGACGAAAATTCGTATTTGAATACAGATTCCTTTAATAAAGTAAAATTAAGATTGCACATAACTCCCCCCAGCAATAATGGACGATCGACTCGTGACTTAAAACACTTCACTGCAAAAACCTGAATGAATAAAGGATGTACTTAGCTTAAGTATATATGCGCGAAGAATTGTTGATCCGATGACGTCACGTCCTCTCTCTCTCTCGTTTTGTAAGTTTAGCTAGGTGATGACCTTCAACTTGGCTTCTCGTCGTGCGTTTTTTTATTCGATGAACGTTTCACTTTCTGATGTGATTCTTGAATGTTTGTGATGAAAGTCGTTCATTAAACGTTGATATAGATGAAGGACATTTCTTTGTACAGTATTCTTAGGATGTTTAATGATGCTTGTTGATTGAAGATTCTGGTTCATCAGTTTATATCTGATTTATAGCTGACATTCAATGAGTTCATTACTTCGATAGATGTAGATAATTCGTTGTAATTGTAGATTTATTACTCTTGTAACTGCTAATTATTACAATTGTAACCGCTGGTTGTTATAGTTGTAATTATAGTTGTAACCGCTGGTTGTTATAGTTGTAATCGCTGGTTGTTAAAGTTGTAACCGCTGGTTGTTATAGTTATAATCGCTGCCACCAATTGTTAGTGTGAGAATGTTATACGCACACATCGTGGTTCCATCTCATTTCTCTCCAATGTGATATAGAATTATTAGACTTGTAGGTTACTTCTTAGAATAAGTCAAAGTTTAAGTTAACTTTAAACAATTTATTGTTAGCTCCATCACTGGAGTATGGATGGTTTGGTCGGATGACCATTCCGTATGAAAAGATGAATAGAACTACTTTACGATAAGCTCGCATCGATAAAGTAGTATTAGTTATCTCAGCGTTTATTACAAATACAAAGAGATATGATCACGTAGCCTTATAGCCGGAAGTCAGGTGATTCCGGTAGGGATCAATAGTTCAACTGTTTCTCACGGGAGGCTTGTGACATGTTAACAAGACATAAATAAATGTTTACCTATGCAATGCTTTAGCTTAGTCTATTTTCACATCCTGTTATGGCTGTCGTCACACTCCAACTCTCCACTGATCCCTTGGGTCATGGGTTTACAAATGTATATATTACACCTGCAGAGGTGTATGAATTGATAAAGGTATTTGGGGAACATCTCCATGAACATACATGACACTTCCGCCATGGCTCCTTACTCGGTGACCATATGGTGTCCTATAGCTAATATATTAGCGAGGACAAGGGTTATTAGCATCAAGCTTGCTCTCCTGAAGACATACAATTATGGGGAAATGTTTGTGACTTAAGAGCATAAGTTCATCATATTTGGCCCTTAAACCCAGACAATTCCATTGCAAAATGGAGGAAAAAATTATGGTTTATTTCTTGGAAGAACTTTTAGATGAGGTGTTCCCATCCGCAATTTTTGATTTAACACTATTTCCCGGTGGTTTTATTAGAGAGGGTCTTGATAAATTGGGTTTTGTGTTTGTGATTTTCTTGTTGTCCTTTTGATCCAACTGTTGAGGGGGAAGGTGGACCTCAACTTGAATTTCTGATTTATCTAAATTGTCTTCTGGTTGATCAGAAACATTAACAGGGAAAACATCATACTTATTTGATGCCATACCTCTAATATTTCTTATGGAAGAGGTTGAGAGAGATGGAGGTCTCTTTTTTCCGATTTATAGATGGTGAGCTATCAGGTTTTTGCACCTTCCCCACCACAAGTGCACCTGGTAACTTGATTTCAAGTGGAACCTCCATCAAATCAGGCAAGGACATGGCATGAGAGCGGTTAGTACTATTGTTGGTAATGGGGATGATTGACTGATTGATTGATTTGGAGTTCTCTGGCATCCTGACATCGAAGATCATTGACGCCAATATTGTTTATTATAAATGAAGATTAAAAGAATATTCAATTAAAACCAAAAAAGTAAATGTTAAAAAAGTTAAATAGCATTAAGAAGACCTGCTTCTGATATAAATTTAAAAATGCCACTATCATTGTCTGACATATTATGTCCAAGGATCTTGGCAAGGATGAACCTGCCATCTTCAACCCGAGCCTCTAACAGATATCTATTTATTTCTGTGCTATAAGTGGCGCATTCGGTCAAAACGTGCCTCACTGTCAAGGGTATTAAACAGTTGTCAAAATATGATTGGTGTTGGCCAGCCAGCAGAAACTCATGTGTCATCCGAGTGATCAATGCCTAGACGACAAAGAGTAGTCTCCCATTTTCGGGGGATCCCATTAGATCTCTAAAGGGATATAACAATTCCAATTTCTCTCATCTTATTTTCGCTTAAACTATCCCAATGCTGTTACCAATTATCATGAATAAAATTCTTAATTGCTGGTAAAAAATCATTACAAAGAATGGGATACCTTCTTGGTAGCAACTCGGCTGCAGCACTCTTTGCCAGTGAATCTGCATCTTCATTTCCACACACACCTATGTGGACCAGAACCCACCAAAATCAAACTGTTATACCTTTCAAGCCAATAATTAGAAGCTACTCTAAAATCTTCAAAACTAAAGGGTTACTAGAATTAAAACCTTCTAAAGCTTGAAGGACACTTCTTGAATCACGTTAAATGGTAAAACTGCCCTCCTCTTTTAACGCTATTTTCTCAATAGCGGTTAGTATGCCATATAATTCCGCAGTAAATATGGAAGATATTGGAGGAAGTACACCTCTACAGTTAAAAGAACTACTATATACTCCAAATGCAACGCCAGCATCAGATTTGGAACCAACAGTTTATATAAAAGTAGATTCCTTATGTTCCTCAAAATGTTCCATGAAAAGAGACCTCGCATCTAAGTCAGACATATTTTTCTTAGCACCAATAAAATATTTACAAAAAGATATCTATCTCTTGTAATTTCCATGGAGGGGTTCATGATATCTTAAATGGAAGCAACTTACCTCTAATTATATCAACCCTGTTTAATAATTGTTTTACCCAAAACCCATAAAGTTGAGGAGATTTTTAGTGCAACTCAAAATATGTTGAGTGCCTTACAAGGCTTGCAGTCTGAAAAGCTAAAGAGTTAGGGAGTCTTTGTAACCTAAACGAATACTGAATAATGGAACACATTCGGTAATGGTCTAGAGGCAACTCTCTGGCATCAACAAGGAGACTTGGGATAGGTGAGGTTCTAAAAGCTCCTGTGGACAATCTAATACCACCATGATGTATTGAATCTAATTTAACCGGCTTGGGGTGGCTGAGGAATATATTTCACACCCATAACTAATTTAGGAAAAAATAAGGCTTTGTATAATTTTGAAATAGTTTTACGGTCCCCCCCCCCCCTGATGTATGGGACAATACTTTTAAAAGATTCAGAGACTCAAGACATTTAGCTTTTAACGCCTTAATGCGAGGAACATATGTCAACCTACATTCGAAAATTAATCCCAAAAATTTAGCTTCCCCTACACATGGGATCCGTCGTCCTTTCATGTATATATCCGGGTCTGGATGTTATTCCCAGATACGAAAAAAATGGACAATAGTAGTTTTGCTTGTTGAAAACTTAACATATTCATATCAGCCCACTCAATACTTTTATTAATTGTGAGTTGTAGTTTTTTCTCAACCATTGCCATTCTACCTCCAGCAAATGATATAGAGAGATCATCCACAAATAGTGTAGAGAGGATATCTTGAGGAATGACTGAAGATATCCCATTAATTGCTAGTGTGAATAGAGTCATACTCGGCACACTACCCTGTGGAACTCCTTCTTACTGACATTTACTCTCTGATAGAGTTTCCCCCACTCTAACTTGGAAAACTCTATGTGAAAGAAATGACCGAACAGTGGTAGCTCTCCTCTAAATCTAAATGCATGGATTCTTTTAAGTACACCATATCTCCATGTGGTATCATATGCCTTTCCAAGATCAAAAAAGACCGTCACATGGTGCTGATTGGAAGCAAAGGCTTCACAAATGGAGGACTCCAGTTGTATCAGCACATCAGTCGTTGAGTACATTTTTCTGAATCCACATTGAATTGGTGATAAAATACCCTTCTTTTCCAGGTACTACATCAGTCTTACATTCACCATCTTCTCCATGATTTTGCATAAACAAGATGTCAATGCAATTGGCCTATAATTTGCAGATAAAAACTTGCCCTTACTGGGTTTTAAAAAGGCTAAAATAATGGCTAGTTCCCAAACACTTGGATAACTATGATCATGCCATATTCTATCAAAAATGCTTAAAATAAATAACTTTGTATTAAAAGGTACGTGTTTAATCATTGCATATGGAATTCCATCGGGTCCAGGGGCTGTATCGTTACACATAGCAAGTGCAGAATCAAATTCTCTTTCAGTAAAAGGAGAATTGCATGACTCTTCCTTTCTCGTTGCTAAATTTAAAACTTTCTTTTGTTCAATGCTCCTATACTGGTGACCAGGAGCTGCTTCACACTTGCATGATACATTTGAAAAAATGGTCAGCCAGGGCATTGCTAACTTCGGTTGTTCCAGTCATATACTGACCATTTACCCTTAACACTGGTGGTGGGTTTGAGGTGAATTTTCCTACTATCTTTTTCAATTTCCTCCACACAGATGATCTTGGTGTTCTACTGTTAATGGAGGAAACAAATGACACACAAGACTCGCGCCTAGCTTCTTTCATGGCACGACGGAACTGTGCTCTACATTTCTTGTATATGACTAAGTTCTCCTCAGTATGGCACATGCACAATCGAGTTAAAGATTTTCTTTTGGTTCTGTGCAGGGCAGTTAGTTCTGATGACCACCAGGGGGCTGGTCGTCGTCTGAATATCACTGTTGTTTTGGAAATGGAATTGACTCATGCTGTGTGAAGAGTTCCATTAAGTAAGTCTATGGCATCATCAATACTTTCAAACTATTCTGCATTTCCTTCAATTTCACTTAGCTCCCGAAATCTATCCCAGTCCCCCTTATCAAGATTCCATCGAGGTGATCTCTGTAAAGGTGGACCATTGTTAATGTTTATAATGATTGGTGCATGATCACTAGTATGCCAATCATCTAATGTTCTCCAATTAAAATCGAGAAGACAGTTAGAGCTTGCAACTGATAGGTCAATGCAGGACAAGGTACCTATCTGAACATGAAAGTGTGTGGGCTCTCTTCATTAAGGTGTCCTACATCTACATTCTCCAAAATTGATGATATAATATTACCCCTTGTGTTTGCCAAAACATCACCCCATAAAGGATGTCTACTATTAAGATCTCCTAGTAAGAGAAGAGGTTGTGGGAGTTGTTTAATCACCTCTACTATATTATCATATGAGATTTTATCATTTGGAGGCAAATAGAGAACAGATTGAGTATTTTCTCCCTATATCAATCTGTACAACCACTGCCCGCAGAGGGGTACAGATAGACAAAGATATTTGGGGAACATCTTGACAAACGTATATAAGACTTCCCCCATGGTTCCCTGCTCATTGATCATATGGTGTCCTATAGCTACCATACTCTCGAGGACAAGGAGTAATAGCATTGAGCTTGCTATCTTGTAGACATACAGTTATAGGGGAATACTCATGATGTATGAGGAGCTTAAGTTGTTCATATTTCGCCCTTAAATCCTGGAAATTCCATTGCAGAATGGAGGGAAAAACTATGGTTTATTTTTTGTTAGACACCTTGGATGAAGTCTTCCCATTGGCAATATTTGATCTAACAATATATCCCGGTGGTATCTTTAGAGAGGATCTTCATATAGAGGGCTTTGTGTTCGTCTTTTTCTTTGTGTGCTTTTGATATTATTGTTGAGGAGGATGGAGGACCTCAACTCGAATTTCTGATTGGTTCAATTTACCTTCTAGTTGATCAGAAACATCAGCAGACAAGATATGATATTAATTTGAAGTCCTGACTTTAATGTTTCTTATGGTAGAAGGCGAGAGAGATGGAGGTCTCTCTCTTTTTCGATTAAAAGGTTGTGATCTGTAAGGTTTTTGCACCTTCCCCACTACAGGTTCACCAGGTAATTTGGTTTCAAGTGGAACCTCCATCAGATCAGGCAAGGACACGGCCTGAGAGAGGTTTGTACTATTGTTTAGAATCGGAGTAGTTGGCTTTTGAATAACTTTCAGATATTTAAGTATCTGTTTTGATTTTTCTACAATTTCTGGACATAGATTTTCGATGGGACTTTCAACCTCTTTAACTACTTTCATTTGATTCTTTATCTTAGAAGTGGAGATATACTTTTTGTCCGTGTGCTTTGACAAGTTTTTTCAGAATCTTTGAAAAAGGTTGCCCTGGTCTATCTGCTTTTCAAGAGCTCTATTACGAGCCTCTTTAAAAGTAACCCTTTCCATGGTCCTCATGGCCTGAATTTCTTTTTAAAAAATAAACTTAACACAGCTTTTAGATGTAGCGGGGTGTGCTTCCCCACAATGTATGCAATTTGGATTTTCTATGCATACTCCATGACTATTTTTTCCACAGTTGGCACAAACAGCTGGTTTATTATTTAGTTTTTCCTTGCATTTCTGGCTTAAATGACCATACATTTGGCAATGAAAACATTGCAATGGTGAAGGGATATATGGTTTCACCTTCAAAGATAGCCAACCAGATTTTATAATATTTGGTAATCTGCATTGATCTAATGTTATAATCAAATTAACACAAGGAATACGTTGTTCTCCAACTCTCTTTCTCATTCTGACTACTTTTACTACTCCTTGACTTTTCAGTTCATCTTCAATTTCTTTTTCCTCGATGTCCAGCAACTCTGGAGCATATATGACACCTCTACTCTAGTTGAAAGTAGGGTGCGAAACGCATTTCACACTACGACCATCCAATATTGTAAGTGTTTTTAATCTTTCACCTTGTAATGGGGATAGTGTCTCTATCAAGAGACTTCCATTACCCTAGGGTAGAAATTTGGCTGCCCTCCACATAAAGTAATTATTTCCCTGTTAGCTTTAAAAACATTTAAACGCTCATTTCTTCCATTTTCAAATTCTAAGATGAAAAATTTTATATTTCACTACTTCATAGTGACCAGGTAATACTTCTACTTTTCTATATCATTCTGTACTGTCATCATTTCTAACACTCTAGTGTTTTCTTATCATTCTTTACATAACGCGAATAAGGTTCCAATATTACAATATTAGAATCCGAGTTGAAGCTTTCTGTTCCAAGGTCCATGTTAGTATTTTCCAGGTCGTCAACAGAGGGGTTGGTTTTTTTAAAATAGCAAGCCGGGTTATCTACCTCTTATCGGAGGATGTCAGTCCTCCTATCCCATGTGGCCCAACACGAGAAGAGGTTTCAGTGGGGACCAGTCCTCCATTAGAGACGGGCTACCTCTATTAAGGTGGGCGTAGACTGGTCAGTGGGGGTGGTTAGCCCCTCCCACCGGCGACTCCAATGCCTGACGTCACCCATTACCCGCAAATATGGGTGACTTAAAACCGGATCACTGGAGCCCGACTCTTAACAGACTTGGTTTGCACCCAATGGGGTCTGCCAGAGGGTGATGGCGTCTAAATTGGCACAGGTTGAGATATAATGCTGCCCATCCCACACTGCCAAATCCAGAGAAGCAGCCAAAGCATAATCAAACAAGCCAAATTCATCAACAAGTTCAAGCCCAAAAGGAAGAGATGGGAGGATAAAAGAAATAACCAAAAGGAATAGAGAAAGTGCTGACTGATTTAGTTGGATCAACAGTTGGGCACCAAGGTTCCAGTGGGAAAGTAGTTCCCACTGTTCATTAGAGCCCAGCTGCTAATCCCTAAGCCCCCATCCTCATCAAGGCTTCAGCATCTGGGGGGTAATGGGGGATGAAGGTTGTATAGAAATGGGCAGTGCTGCAGTTTTAATACACCATAGCAAAGCCTTGGAAGGCAATATGCTTACCTTGTCATACAAAACCTTATCATTAGATGATGTATTTCTTTTCTTGAAATTACTGGCAGCACTACGTGGGTTTGATGTCTTCTGTGGTATATTTTCTCTTGATTTCAATGCCTTTGCATAGCTGTTGTTTTATTCAGTAGTCTTTTGGCATGTCCCACACTTGTGTGTTCTACACTGGATTTGTTGAGGGCAGCTTCCTCAAACTTATAAATCTCACAGCTCCTGTCATTGGATTTATGGTTTGAGTTGCAGTTCAAACAGCTGGCCTCAAGTTAAGACTCTTCTAGATAATGTCTGGAACAGATGCTAAACATTTTTTCATTTTCACTAACTTTAGAAGAGTGTCCAAATTTGAAACACTTGAAACATTGTAAGGGCTTTTGTTTGAAAGGTCGAACTATAATTCTTTCATTTTCAATAACGATGTGGAGACGCACATCAGCATCCTGGAAAGTAAGAATAATTATCGACGTGCCAGGAATCTTATGCACTTTCCACACTGTTAATGGATGCATGACCAGTGTTTCCTCTACTTTAAATTCATACAGATCTTTAATGAAGACTACCCCCCTTCCGTAATTAAAATTTAGGTGGGGTCTGATATCTAACATATCATCACTACTTGTTTTGAGGTTAGAGAGTTTTACTGATTGCATGCATGATTATACATGGATTAGGAAGCTATTTTTCCCAAAGCGAGATATATCACCTGGTGCAATGGTTCCTACCTTTTTCTGAATTAGTTTGCTAATTTTGAAATAATTCCCATTACTCCCTTTAGGTTCGGCAACAAGCCACATTGGTGGTTTTGGCCTTCTCTGGGGAGGCATAGTTACATTAACATCTTTTTCAAACCAGTCAGCAGGTCTATATACATCCAAATTGTTTGGTGTCTTATCACATAGGGCACCCATGACATTTAAGTTATTGATTTTAATATTATTGATGTTACATATTGCCTTAAATGCTTCATGATTAATATAAGATCCATGAATGCCATTTTTCATTTTCAAGTTTCATTCTTATTTCTTTTATCACTGCATAACATTTAAATGCTTTATATAGCATATCATAATCAGTCTCTATTGGACTTTGGGTAACATGAAGGATTTGAAGCTTCCCTTTGTAACCCAACTTAATTGGTTTTAAAATATTAGAAGAGGGGTCCTCTTTTGTTTCTAGGTTGTCAACTGAATTTTTTCTTAATTAAATTATCAAAGGTCGTCAACAGTGCCGAGGGAGAGTCAGCGTATCCAGGGGATGGGGGTTCGAGGCTTAAAGAATCCATTGGACGAGGTCGAGAGAGAGAAAGGGATTAGTTTGATTTACCTGCTCGAGAACATTAGGCCATCACACGTCAGGAAGGTAATTTGCACTCTCCCCTATCAGCACAATAAGAGTATACTTCCCAGATGGTCCACTCCATACCCTACCTGAAGGATAGCATCAAAACTGATATAGAGGCAGAGGTGTAAGCTGAACCAACCTGTTAGGACCGAGAACAAGAAACTATGGAATCATCCTCCCCATATCTGTGATGATGGGCTTCCGGCCTAAAGTCGAGAGTCCTACCTCAAGCATTGGATCCCCCTGAATTTCGAAGACCCAACACTTGAAAATAGTTCTGCCGAAAAGGTCCAACCATCTTCGGGATGGCTGGGATCATACAATACTCTCACATATAGCTTTGAATGCAAATACCTCCCAATCATCGAAGCAAGCAGAAATAACAGATGTAGAAATATCTACGCCAGCAGCTATAATGGATGTAGAAACATCCATGCCAAAACAAATTAAAAAAAATATATATTATTATATACAGTCTATATGTACATAATATATACACATATACAATAAGGGAAATTTTTCTCATAGAGTTGGGACAGCAACACGAAAGTTTATAAAATTAGGAGAAGGCCAAAGTAATATTAAGAGGAAGAAAAAGATAAGAGAAAGAAATTTAGATTCGAATAAGGAGAGCAATTTCCCAAAAGTTCGGGAGCCCTCTTGCCCGTCACCAAGTTTCAACTCGGGAATGATGTACCATACTGAAGCTCAATGACTTCATCAAGGCATTTTCTCCTTAAGAGGGCAGGAACCCCTGAAAAGATCATCATATGACCGATTGGCCACCTAACTAAAGGACGGAAGAGAATTCTGGGAGAACACTCCACAATCAGGTTCAGGGTCAGTCACCTTCATAACAGTGGTCTCGGTATGCAGTGGGGAGACAGAGTACCTTGAGAGACAATTGAAGAACAGTAGTGTGGTCAAACACCAACTGTTCTCAGGGTGAAGCCAGTGTCAGGTGGGCTGCACCCAGTAGATTCCTACCAAGAACAAAACAATAGTTAATGTCTTTGGCAGCTAACACCACATAGCTAAAGAGTGGTAGTCTCCACCCGGAAGATAGCTAAAGAGTGGTAGTCTCCACCCGGAAGGACACTTCACCTCTAACTGGACATAGCCTATAATGCTGGTGCAGGTACCGGTCAACACCTCTAACTATTCTGCTGACAGTAGCTGGTACTCTATGCAGAGCTGACTCAGTACAGACTCATTTACAAGACAAACCTGTGCCCCTATATCAAGAAGTGCACAAAATAAAGTTTCCTGTATCATTACTATACCTACTGCCAAGTGTTGAGATGCATGCGTACAACTGTACTGACGAGGTGCCTTTTCGGTCAAATACTGGATCACAGGACAATCCTCTGGTGCTTCCTGATCATCAATGACCAAGACCTCAGCATCAGGCACACAAGATTTCACCTCCACCTTATGGCCAAGAATCACGTCAGTTGGAGGGACGTAATTACAGAGTTTGATCAGAGGGTTAAAATGCACTCCAGACAAGACACTGAAGATGCACACACTGAGGCTCAGTCACGGATGGATCACGATAGACTACAAGACAAGCGGCACTCCAATGGACCCAGATTTCCAGGTCCAATAGCTTAGACGCTGCCAAGAGCAACTCCAGAGCTGGAACTCCACCTGGAAAATGCATTGCCTTGATCCTGTTCCTGCTAGTCTTGTCTAGTTTGAAGCCTATACGACCGGCGTCTTTCAGAAACGGCTTAACTGAAGCATTTAGCTGAGAGTTGGGTGTAACACCTGACCCTTCCATCCAGCAGTTCATGACTAGCTCCAAGGATTCTACGAGAGAATCTGGACCACCGAACATCCTTATAAAAAAGCAAGTCCGAGAGCAACTTGGGAGCGATAGGTTCAGTAGAAAGCAAACAGTCAGTAAATGCGGGCAAATGGGATAACCAGTTTGCTGTGGCATTCTGATCACCTGGAGAGTAGTTAACAACAAAGTTAAATTCAGACTGGTCCTCTAGTGTCCTTGCTAGAAAACTGTCCACCATCTTCATGTCATGAAGATCTATCAGGGGACGGTGATCAGAATAAACCACAAAGAACTGACCATAAAGGAAAGCCTTGAATGTTTTCACTACCCATCGCAGAGCAGCCAACTCACCCTCAATGGTAGAGTAACGAGTCTCGCAGTCAAGGATTGATTGATTGATTGATTTGGGGTTTTCTTGCATCCTGACATCTAAATCATTGACGCTGATATAGTTTATTGTAAATAAAAAAACAAATAAAAGAACATTCAATTACAGTAAAACCAAAAGCAAAAATGTAAATTTTAAAGTTAAATATCTTTCAGAAGACCTGCTTCTGAAATAAAACTAAAAATTCCAATAGCATTGTAGAATGCATTTTGTCCAAGAATCTTTCAAGGATGAACCTGCCATCCTCATCTCGAGCCTCAAACAGATATCTATTTCTATCACTACTGTATGTGGGGCATTCAGTTAACAAATGCCTCACTGTTAATGGCATCAAACAGTCGTCGCAACATAGTTGATGCTAGCCAGCCAGCAAAAACTTGTGTCAACCGAGTTTGACCAATGCGGAGACGACAAAGAGTAGTCTCCCACTTTCGGGGTATCCTATTATACCTCCAAGGAGATATAACAACACTTATTTCTCTCATCTTATTTTCAAGTAAACTATCCCAAAGGTGTTGCTAATTATTATTAATAAAGTTCTTAGCTGTAGGTAAAAAATCGTTAATGGGAATGGGATACTTTATAGGTGGCAACTCAGCAGCAGCATTCTTGGCGAGTAAATCTGCCTTCTCATTTCTGTAACCCAGCAAAATCGAATTGTTATACCTTTCATACCGATAATTAAAAGCCACTAATATCTTTAAAAACTAAAGGATTATTGTAATTAAAAACTTCTAAAGCTTGTAGGACACTTCTTCCATCACTAAAAATGGTAAAATTTCCCTAAGCTTGTAACGCCATTTTCTCGATAGCGGTTAGTATGCCGTATAGTTCAGCCATAAATATGGAAGCTGTTAGAGGAAGTGCACCTCTTCCATTAAAAGCATTACTATATACTCCAAGTCCAACGCCAGCATCGCATTTGGAGCCATCAGTATATATAAAAGTCGATTCCTCATGTTCTGTGACATGTTCCATAAAAAGAGACCTGGCTTCTATATCAGTCATTTTCTTTTTAACTCCAATAAAATATTTACAAAAAGATACCTCTGGTAATTTCCATGGAGGCATTTATGATATCTTGAATGAAAGCACCTTACTTCTAACTGTATCAATACTGTCTATTAGTTGTTTCAGCCAAAAGCCATAAGGATGACTGTCATCAGTTGTTTCACCCGAAAACCATAAGGTTGAGGGGATATTGGGTGCATCTCATAGTATGTTGAGTGCTTTACAAAGCTTGCAGTCTGAAAGGGTAAGGAATTAGGAAGTCTTAGCAACCTAAACCAATACAGAATAATAGAAGATTTTGGTAAAGGTCTAAAATTCAACAAGGAGTCTTGGAATAGGCAAAGATCTAAATGCCCCTATGGACAATCTGATATCAGTATGGTGTATAGAATCTAAAATCTTTTTTGGGCTCAAGCCATGACGTCCTGATGGAAGGTTCCTTCAGTAGCTTCTTTGGGTATATTTAACTACAGTGGATATTCCCAGAGAATTAAACTAAAGGTTATCACAGAATTCTAACTTCTGGTGCGAGTACCCTAAAGGTTTCCCTCTAGGATATCGTATATCAACAGGGGACGCATGTATTAACACGCCACATAGCTATCTGCACCCCATATAGAGTTAACACTTCGATATGGAAAGGTGGCTGAGTAACTGAGGAGCCGTTCCACAGTTACAGTCATCCGAGGCTGCTTTTGGTACTCGAGACGTAAACAAACGGGCGCCATTGCTAAATGACGTCACGTCCGTCCTCTTCCTTTCGCCTGTAGCTTCTTTGCTAAGTCGGATTTTTCCAAGTGCTTACTTTATCAGCTTACATCGCCGTTATGTCGCTACCTTCAGCCTCGCCTTCTTCTGGAAAGTTGAGTACCAGGTCCCAGTATTGTTTAAATAAGTTCTATCCGTAAAGTAACTTCTACTTTTCGTAAAATATTGTTTTGTGGCAGAGCTGTGCCGATACCGGACGCGCCATTTTATGGCGCCGCTGTTCATGTTTCATGCTTTATTTAGTTAGCCAGAACAGCACCCTCCGGTCATTTAACTAATTAATATTATTAGTTATTTAGTCTTCATAGCTAGGGAATCTTTATATCGTGTTTTAGCGATCATCAGACTCGGTCGCTGTTCGACCCCATACTAGATCGCTAGCTTAGCCCCTAGGCTGGACAGCCTAGTGCTTGTTTTCATCCATGATATATACCAGTGTTCCTAAGTTAAGTTATGAAGATTGTGGCATTTTTAAACATACTATTTACTGTGATGTAAGTGTTTTCGCCTTCGGGGACCATATAAGGGACAGTGTTGATTGTGTATCATCCCCTCCTAACCTAATGTAGGAACCCTTATATGCTCCCTATTCCCCCTGCCTGCGGGCATTCCCTCTGGGAAGACTTGCTTTCCCTTCTATATAGGGGAATCTCGTCTAAAACCAGAGTATTTATCGCTTCTCTGCCTACCCTAAGGGAATGACCCTCCCTTAGGGTCGTGCCTGAGATTAGGAAGGGCCCTGCCCTTTCTCAGTTGCACCTAATTGGGTTACTCCTTCCTCCCTGCAACTAGCGATGCGTCTTTCAAGCTTTCCTAGTCTAGGAGTTAGCCCTCCTACTCTAGGTTAAGCTCTGGGGGGTTGACTCTGCCTTATTATAGTTTGAGACGGTACATTAGTACCGTTCTCGATCTGGGCTACCTAGCCTAGGTTAGGGAGCGTTCTCCCTTACCTTGGTGGCCGTTCTCATGCAGAGTCTCCTCTTTGGAAAGACCTATTCTTCTCCCTCCCCACCTATCCCTTTGGTGTAGGCTTGCCTACACACCTCTGTCCTTAGTCCTACAACTCCTCCCTTGGGTGGAGTGGTAGGGCTAACATTGTTCTCCTGCTGAGCTGGCCGCTCTGGTACACATACCCTTCATAGCGTTCTATGGGGGTGGTTGCCGGCGGCAGTCCTGCCGGCGGGGGATTCCCCCTCTTTGAGTGCCCTCTATCCCTCCCTTGGGTTACCACAGGCACCTGGCCACCTCCCGGCTCCCTGCCGCCGGATGTTAGGAGTATCCACTCCTATCATGAGTGCACTCTCTCCAGAGGGATGCCGGAGGGGTATAGGATCTTACCCCTTCCATCCCTCCTTACCTTTCTCTCTTTCTATCCTGGTGCCGGTCCCTTGCCGTCTCTACTGCCGGCGATAACCGCCACTACCTCAGGTGACATTCTTTCAGAAGATACCTTCCCCCCTTTAAGACGTCATCCTTCCGTGTGCCGGAGGCTGCCGCCTTCCGTCGGCTTACCATCGACGTCCCACCCTTCGTTTTACCTAGTAACAGCCGGCCGACTTTCGGAGTCGGCCTCCCGCATGCCGGCATTGATTGCCGGCAATCTAGGTATACGACCGTATACATATCTATCTTGTGAATTGATCCTAGGCTCACCATGCCGTCAGCCTTCGGCTGCCGGAGCCGCCACCCCCTGCCGACGACCCGCCGCTGTGCCAGCGGTTGCCACTATGGTATTATCCTTATAGATACTCAGTGTGTCTGCCTTGATGCCTTCCACCCTGCAGGACCGGCCTCCGGTGTGCCGTCGGTCTGACAGCACCCTCATGAGACGTTAAGGGGCTTGCACCCCTTCCCTGGCTGCCGGCAACATGCCGACAGTCAATATACTGCAGCCAGATGGCTTGGCCACTTCCATATAGGTATTGTCTTACCATCCAAGATTGTGGCTATGCTGTTTGATTGCACATTACAATAATTCCAGCATACTCTGTGTATCTTGGTGCAGTCGATTGCCGGAACCTACATTTAATAAGGGGTTTATCCTATGCCCCTTCTCCCCCAGGGATCTGAGTAGTCTCAGACCCTATTACACTCTGCGGTCAATTCCTGTTAAAAGCCTAGCTTGGCTCATCCATACGGATTTCCCTCATTGTGACCTTCGGGCACAAAGGAATTGTCTATGGATAAGGTTACGGTAACCGGCTGGGCGGGATTCACAAGTTGTGTCTATCTACTTCCTTTCCGCTCATTAATCTTAAGCATTAATATATTCTTATAATTAAGTTATTCTTAATTTTAGATTAAGTTATCCTTAATTTTAGAGTTATGTAAGTCATTCTTATGCCTTCCATGTACTCATGATCTCTTTCTTTTACAGGAGTAGTATCTGAAGTGTGAGAGTAACTTCTGCGGGGTGAAGCGCCCGGACTTCTACGGGCACAAGGCGTGCAGGACCCACGCCCCCTGCGCCGCCAAGAAAGGCGACTTGAAGTATTGGGACCCGCAGAGCTGTACAGTCTGCAAAAGTCTTCTTGTCGAGGCGTTCGACGATCCTCCTTCTGCGGAGGCAAGGGACATTGCTAGGGAGAAGCTACGCAAATGGGTGAGTGGCTTCCAGAAGAACGCCATTGGACTGTATTTTCCCAACGAAGACTTGAGGGGCTTGCTTTTCCCAAAAGCATCAAAAGACTCAGTGGTGCCCCGTGATCAGATCCTGGAATTACAACCCAAGCTAATTCCCCTGCTGGACCCAGTTTTGTCCCAACAAGTTCAGAAGTCGACTGTCTTCGCTTCATCAAAGAAAACCCGAGACCTTCATCTCATGATTTTCTCTCCCTAGCCGTCAAGAAGAGGTTTGGGATCTCAAAAGAAAGCTTAGACTTCTTAGAGGAATATAAAACAAAATCTACCAGAAGGCAATATGAGTCATCTTGGAAGAAATGGGTGGCCTTTGTCAAGGCGAGAAATCCTACGGAAATATCGATGGATTTCAGGTTGTCCTTCATCATTCACCTTCATGGACAAGGCTTAGCTGGCAACACGATTTCCACATGCAAATCGGCCCTGACAAGACCCTTACTATACGCCTTCCAAATAGACCTGTCCAGCGAAATCTTCAACAAGTTGCCGAAGGCATGCGCTAGACTCAGACCTGCAGTCCCTCCCAGACCTATTTCCTGGTCTCTCGACAAGGTGCTACATTTTGCCTCAGGTTTGGACAATGAGACTTGCCCTCTGAAAGATTTGGCTCAGAAAGTGATTTTCTTGTTTGCTCTAGCCTCGGGGGCTAGTCAGTGAAATTGTGGCAATATCAAGGGAAGCGAGCCAGATTCAGTTCACAGAAACAGGCGAACTCACCCTCTTTCCTGACCCAACGTTTCTCGCCAAGAACGAGCTACCCACTAAGAGATGGGGTCCCTGGAGAATCTGTCCTCAGAAGGAAGATATCTCCCTGTGTCCAGTGGAGAGTCTAAAGGTCTATCTTCGAAGAACTTCAGACTTCGGTGGAGGACAGTTCTTTAAAGGAGAAACATCAGGTTCTGACTTGTCACTTAAACAAATACGGGTGAAGATCACCTACTTCATTCGCAGAGCGGATCCTGACAGTACAACTGCAGGTCACGATCCCAGGAAAGTCGCCTCTTCCTTGAATTTCTTCCAATCAATGGATTTCAAGAGTCTTCGCTCCTTTACAGGATGGAAGTCCTCCAGAGTGTTCTTTAAACACTATGCGAAGCAGGTGCAAGAAGTGAAACACTTTGTGGTAGCTGCAGGTAGTGTGCTAAAACCTGCTGCTTAGTGCTGCGAAGAACAGTGAGTTATATGGGACTCTAACTCTAAGGGTGACTGTGTTGACACTAGTGCGCAACATAGTGAAAATTCTGTCACCGTGGTGACACTACGGACTGTTCTAATATACTGAGGTGATGTCACATAGACTAAACACTTGTGCCACGTGTTTTAAAACATGAAGTGTATCTAAGATATTTTCAAAAAGACATTACAATTCCTACGGAATCAACATGTGTGGTGGCAAGTTTCCTTTTCAGGTACCACAATCATTTCTGCTAAAGTTCCAAGTCTATGTAACTTATTTACATTACTAATTACAGATTTACATTAGTTTTTATGTATGCTAATTCTCATTTATTGTTAATAAATGAATTTATTGTTTTCGTGCATCTTATTTCGCCCTGACATTGTAATAAAACGGATCTATTTTTGGGTGAGATAGCCATGTCATCCTGATGGAAGGTTCCTTCAGTAGCTTCCTTAGGGTATATTTGACTACAGTAGATATTCCCAGAGAATTAAACTAAAGGTTTCACAGAATTCTAACTTCTGGCGCAAGTACCCATAAGGTTTCCCTTTAGGATATCGTATAATAACAGGGGACGTATGCTGACAAGCCACATACCTATCTGCACCCCACATAGCGTTTACGCTTCAAGGGGGAAGTGTGGCAAGTTATGGGAGGAGCCGTTACTATGTTCTCCTCCTCCGTTACTGTTACGGTACTCGGTGACGCCATAACCGCCGCCATCTTGGTTGACGTCACCGTTGTGCGCCTTCCCCATTCCTTCCGGCGTCTAGGCCAGCCTCCATGATACAATAAGATTGGGAGGGGGCTGTCAAGGCCTGAATAGAGAACAAGGGCGGGTCCATCAGGACGACATGGCTATCTCACCCAAAAATAGATTTTTCGCTTCGCTCAAAATCCGTTTTTTGGACTCGGGCCATGTCGTCCTGATGGAAGTGTACCAGAGAAATAATGCATCGTGGATTTTATCCCTTTTTGTAGTGCCTTTGAGATCTATTACTTAAAAAATCAATAATAATGCTAAGAAATGACCCACCCACTCCCAACTGTTTCAGTTTGAAAACAAGGGCCTCATGATTAACACGGTCAAAGGCAGCACTAAAATCAAGGCTAATCATACGAACTTCCTGACCACAATCAAGGGATTTCTGTACAGCATTGGAGATTGTAAGAAGGGCATCACATGCTCCAAGGCCTTTACGAAAACCAAATTGCAAAGTAGGGAGTAGATGATTACCTTCAGCAAACCTATTAAGACGTTTTGCCAGAAGACGTTCAAAAACTTTAGATAATATGGGAGTTATGGAAATTGGGCGGTAATCAGTGGGACTTGAGCTACCACAGACACATTTACATAGAGGAGTAACATTACCAATTCTCCAACTAGTGCTAAAAGCTCCTCTTCTTGCTAACTTGCGCAAAATAACAGATAACTTTGGAGCTAAGAAATCTGCTGTCTTTATAAAAAACAAAGGAAAAATACCATTTGGGTCTACACCTCCATAAGCATCAAGGTCCACCAGCAGAGCTTTAATCTCACGAGATCGAAAAGCTAAACTAGTTAGTTTAGCCTCAGGAAAACAGGAATGAGGAAGTTCAAGTTTTTCATTACTCTGTTTACTGTCAAAAACATCAGCCAAAAGGATTGCCTTTTCCTTTGGACAGTGAGTGACTGAGCCATCTGGTTTAAGTAAAAAAGAACTGTTGCATCTACACCAAAGAGTGCAGATTTAAGGGTAGACCACCATTTATGTTCCTGAGTTGTACCACAAAGTGTTTCTTTAATGGTTAAATTGTACTCCTTTTCAGTTGAGGCATAAACTCTCTGAGCAAAAGCTCGAAGCTGAGTATAGTTGTTCCAGGTCAAATCTGATCTGTTACCCTTCCAAAGTTGATAGGCCTCCTGCTTCTCCAAAAAAGCACGTCTACAATCATCATTGAACCACGGTTTGTCCTTCACTCGGTACCTTAGCACACGAGAAGGGATACGCCTATCAATTATGTTGACTAGATTCTCATTCAAAGGGACAACAGGATCTACACTATTATATAATTGTGACCAATTCAAGCACAAAAGATCATGTAAAATCCCATTCCAGTCTGCTTTGGATTTCATATAAATTTTACAAGAATATGATATATCAGGGACAGGCTGCTCAGTCTTCACTAATAATGAAATCAAGGCATGATCAGATGTCCCGACTGGAGAACCAACCTTACTAGTTATAACGCCAGGGGAGTCAGTGTATACGAGGTCCAAGCAATTACCAGACCTGTGAGTAGCTTCATTTATGATTTGCTCACAGCCTGATTCAGAGGCAAAGTCTAAAGCTCTTAAGCCATGGCGATCGGTAGGAGAGATAGAACTTAACCACTCCCTATGGTGAGCATTAAAATCACCAACAAAGACAAAAGAAGCCTTTCTATCATCTTCTTGTATCTTAGCCATAATGGTAAGAAGACAATCGAAGATAGAATCATCCATGTCTGGATTCCAGTAGATCGAACACAAATAAAAGTTGTTATGCCTGCCACAAACTTTTATTACCTGAATCTCATGACATCCACATTGACAGCAGGACTTAAGAGAAGCAGGGTACTCGGTCCTAATATACACTGCCATTCCCCTGGCCCTAGGAATGACATCATGTTTCAACATTATTGGCTTCTTAAAACCAGTTATAAGGAGCTCAGATGAGTGCCTCATATTAGAAACCAAAGTTTCTGAGCACAAAAGAATATCATACTGTCTGGACGCAACTGTAAGGTCTTGGATATTTGCATGAAGACCACGAATATTGCAATACAGAAGACGACATTGACGAAATCTAGGACGTACTGGTCCCGGATTTTGCTCAATGTCTCCAGACAGCATAACAATTAATAGAAATAAAAAAGTGACATCATACTTGAAAACTAGATTAACAAGAATTATAACAAAAACAATACGTACAGAATTATAAACAAAGTGATTGATGATACCCATAGACTATAGTAAAAAGTCGGAAAAACTGGTCAACATGGAGGAGCCGATACACCATGCAAGGCTAAATACCCTCCAGGATAGCCACTTCAACTGAAGGGAGGACAGTAAGGATGGTTTTGAGAAGAAAAAGAATCAGAAAAAGGAAAAGACAACTCACCTAGCATCAGAGATACCTGCCGATCCCAGGGCCAGATAGAAGAAGGTAAGTACAACGTGTTGGAACAAATTACCTTAGTCTAGATGAGTTTGTATCAATGATAAACAATAGTATAATCCTTGTTCAGACAATCTTTCATATCATGAGGGAAGTAAAACTCTCAAACAGTATTTTATTTCCAAAATGAGGGCGAAATAAGACGCACAAGTAAAGCAAATTCTATTTTTATTTAGTCAAAATAAGAATTAGCATACAACAGGTAATAAATATAAATTGTAATGGAATGCAAACTGTTACATAGGCTTAAGACATTAATAGAAAAGGGGTGTGGAATCTGAAAAGGAAAAACTTGCCATTACACACAGTTCTGTAGGAACTATAAAGTCTTTCTAGAATGTCTTTTATACACTTCATGTTAAGAACATGTGGCACACGTGTTTTAGTCTATGTGACTTCACCTTTGTATAAGAACAGTCCGTAGTGTCATGAGGTGGCACTAATTTCACTATGTTGCGCACTAGGGTCAACACAAACACCCTTAGAGTTAGAGTCCTGAATAACTCACTGTTCTACGCAGCACTTAAACAGCAGGTTTTAGCACACTACCTGCAGCTACCACAAATCTCTTCAGTTTATGCACCTACTTCGTGTAGTGTTTGAAAAACACTCTTGAAGACTTCCAGCCTGTCAAATAGCGAAGACTTTCTAAGTCCATTGACTGGAAGAAATTCAAAGAAGAGGCGACTTTTCTGGGATCATGACCTGTGGGTGTACTGTCAGGATACACTCTGCAAATAAAATAGGTGATCTTCGCCCTCAGTTGTTTGAGTGACAAGTTGGACCCAGATGTTTCCCCTTTAAAGAGCTGTCCTCGCCAAAGTCTGAAGTTCAACAAAGATAGACCTTTAGACTCTCCACTGGACACAGAGAGACATCTTCCTTCAGAGGGAAGATTCTCCAGGGGCCCCACCTTTAAATGGGTAGCTCGTTCTTAGCGAGAAACGTTGGGTCAGGAAAGAGGGTAAGCTCGCCTGTTTCTGCGAACTGGATCTAGCCCTCTTCTCTTGATAATGCCACAATTTCACTGACTCAGGCTCCCGAGGTGAGAGCAAATAACAAAATCACTTTTGGAGTCAAATCGTTCACAGGCCAAGTTTCATTGTCCAAACTTGAGGCAAAGTGGAGCACCTTGTCGAGAGACCAGGAAATGGGTCTCGGTGGAGGTGAGGGTCTGAGTCTAGCACATGCCTTTGGCAGCTTGTTAAAGATGTCATTAGACAGGTCTATCTGGAAGGCATAGAGTAATGGTCTTGTCAAGGCCGATTTGCAGGTGGAAATCGTGTTGGCCGCCAAGCCTTGTCCATGAAGGTGAATGAAGAAGGACAACCTGAAATCCATTGAAATTTTTGTAGGATTTTTAGCCTTGACAAAGGACACCCACTTCTTCCAAGATGACTCATATTGCCTTCTGGTAGATTTTGTTTTGTATTCCTCTAAGAAGTCTAAGCATTTCTTCAATATCCCAAACCTCTTCTTGACGGCTAGGGAGAGAAAATCATGAGATGAAGGTCTAGAGTTTTCTTTGATGAAGCGAAGACAGTCGACTTCTGAACTTGCTGGGTTAGAACTGGGTCCGGCAGGGGAATTAGCTTGGGTTGTAACTCCAGGATTAATGGGAACCAGTTGCTCTGGGGCCACTTGTGTGTCACTAGGGCCGTTGTTCCTTGGAAGGATCTCAGCTGGGTGAAGACTTTCAGCAGAAGGTTGGGTGGAGGGAACAGGTAAATCTTGGTCCATCTGTTCCAATCCAGGGACATGGCGTCCACTGCTTCCGCTTGGGGGTCCTCGTATGGGGCCACGTAGCGAGGAAGATGTTTGTTGTCGCTCGTCGTGAAGAGGTCGATCTACAGTTTCGGGACTTGTCGGGAGATGAAGGAGAATGAGTCTGCGTCTACGGACCATTCTGACTCTATCGGAGTTGTCCTGGATAGAGCATCCGCCGTCACGTTGCAGAATCCTTGTAGGTGAACTGCTGAGAGGTGCCATCTTTTCTTGTCCGCCAGGCGGAAGATGGGTAGCAACACTTTGTTGAGTTGGGGCGATCTTGAGCCCTGACGGTTGAGACATCTGACCACGACGTCGCTGTCCAGAGTCAGACGGATGTGAACTGAGGGACGTGGAGACAGCCTCTTTAGAGTGAGAAGGACCGCCATGGCCTCTAAGATGTTGATGTGAAAAGTGTTGAATAGGGGAGACCATGTTCCTTGAACTTGTCGTTGGTGGTAGTGACCCCCCCCCCCCCCCATCCTTCTAGCGATGCACCTGTATGGATAACGACCGATGGAGGCGGCGGTTGAAGAGGTACCGATCTTTTCAGGTTCTTTGCCTCCGACCATGGCTTTAGGAGTGATAGAAACTTGGTCGGCAGAGGTCTCTTGAGATCTCTTCGAGCGATTGATGCGTATCTTCTCCAGACTCCCGATGCATCCTTTAGCTGTGCTCGCAGCACTGGGTCTGTCACTGAAGCGAACTGAAGGGAGCCGAGCACCCGTTCCTGTGGTCGTCTTGAAATCTGTTTGGATTTTAGGAGTCTTTTGACAGATCCCGCTATTTCCTTTCTTTTCTTCAGAGGAATGGAAAGACGGTGTGACTGAAGGTCCCAATGGATTCCTAGCCATTGGAACTTCTGAGCTGGAGAAAGTCGAGACTTTTTGGTGTTGATCTTGAAGCCCAAATGTTCCAAGAATTGGGTCACCCTTGTGGAAGCTTGCAGGCATTCTTCTATGGATGCTGCCCACCCAGCCAATCGTCCAGGTAAGCCATCACCTGGACGCCTTGTAAGCGTAGCTGTTGGACGATCGTCTCTGCGAGCTTCGTGAATATCCTTGGGGTATATGTTTAGCCCGAAGGTCATGGGTCTGAAGGCGTACTGTCTTCTTTGAAGCCTGAATCCTAGGTAGGTGGAGGTCTGACAATTCATTGGAATGTGCCAGTAGGCGTCCGCCTATCTATCGAGACTGTGTAAGCCTTTTGAGGCAGCAGGGCTCTTATGTGCTTAAGAGTCAGCTTTTTGAACTTGTTGTTCACTAGGAACTTGTTGAGAGAGGACAAGTCCAGAATGACTCTGAGTTTGTCAGAGTCCTTCCTGGGAACACAGAATAGTCTTCCTTGGAACCTAGTGGACTTTATCCTCTTGATCACTTTCTTGTTCAAGAGTTCTTGGACGTATTCTTCCAGGACAGGGGGTGGAGTGTTGGAAGAATTGGTGGAAAGCTTGTGGTTGTGTCACCCAGCTCCACCCTAGTCCGTTCTTGATGATGCTGTGAGCCCAAGGATCGAAGGTCCAACGATCCTGGAAGAGGCGGAGTCTTCCTCCCACCGGAAGCATCTCATTGCTTCTGGTTTCCCGAGGGATTACCACCTCGGCCGCTTGCTCCCCGTCCTCCTCTCCCTCTGGAGGGACGTCGAGAGGAGTCTCTGCCGGTGCCTCTACCTTTGGGACGAAAGGTAGTAGACTGCCTTTCGTAGGCCGGAGTGAAGGCTGGTGACTGAGCCACCACCGGTTGGGGTAGCAACTGAAAGGTTTGTTGGGGCTGAGCCACCAACTGGGGAACGGCGGGTGCCGGAAACTGGCGCTTAGCCCGACGCTGCTGAGGTCTGGGCTCGTTGGTCTTCTTAGGTTGGGGGCCCTCATCCTGAGAAGATTTCCTCTTCTTCGACATGCCCCACTTATGGAGAAGGTTCCGGTTCTCCATGGCGGCTCTGTCGATGATCTTTTTCACGAGGTCGTTGGGGAAGAGATCTTTCCCCCAGGTGTTGGAGGAAATCAGCTTCCGGGGTTCGTGTTTGACGGTGGCATCCGCAAACACGAACTCTCTGCATGCTCTTCGGGCCCTGATGAAGCTATAGAAGTCCTTCGTCAGGGTGGCAAGGTGGGTCTTGGCCAAGACCATGAAGAAGCCTGGGGTCCTTGTGTCCCCAGCCATCGTCTCCATCTGGACTTGAAGGGAAAGGGAGGCAGCCAGCCTCTCTTTCGTGTCCAGCTCCCGACGCAGAAGGTATTCGGAGAGCTTGGGGAGGTTCTCGAACTGCCGTCCAGCGATGTCAGCCTCCCACTTTCCCAGAGAAAGTTAACTGGATGTCTTTCTAGTTCTTGTCGTCGGGAGGAAGGGCGAGGGAGAGGGGCCTACATTCCTCCAATGTATGGCAGGGTTTCCCTTCCTCCACCGCCTTCAACACTGCCAACAAGGAATTCTCTGCGAAGGGGAAGACCATGGTGGCAGGAGCAAGAAAAGACAGGTATTTCTTGCTTAGGGCTGGCACCTTGGAGTTGGTGTAGCCCTTACTCTTCAGACAGCCGGCCAGAAGAGATTGAGCCTTTGTGAGGTCGAAGACGATGACCTCTTTAGGCTCGGTTTCCTCCTTGGAAACTGGCTCGGACTTGAGACGGATGTAACAGTCCGGATAAGTCTCAAAGCTAGGTGAAAACTCCACCTATTCAAGGGGAATGGTGCCTTACTTGTCATTGACGAAGATGCGTCCGCTCGTAATCGGCATGTGTTCTGCATGCCTCCATGGGTTCGTCACTGAGGATGGGGGAAGATCCATCACGGTGATCTTCCTCGCGGTCTGTTTCGACAGGCGTAGGATTTCCCTCTTGAAATCCTCGTCCCTCAGGCTAATCCTCTCGTCCAGGATTGCCACCAAGGCTTGAAGTTATCCACAGGGGGTGTCCACTCTTGCAGGTGTAGGAGAGGAGGAGGTAGAGGGGACAGGTTCCGAAAAAGCAACAGAAGTGATAGAGGGGGCAGGGGCGCCTTCACCCTCGGAGTCATGAGCCTCCCTAGGATCCTCCTCTTCTCGACCCTCGGCCATCAGGGTCCTTTCGGTGGTGTCTGACACTTACGACATCGGTTCCACCTCGTCAAGATGGAAGTCTTGAAGTACGTCCGATACATCCGGTTCGACCGTCAGTTGGACGCAGGGATTCTCTGGTTTGGGGATGACAGCATCCGAAGAAGCTTTGGGGAAGAGCAGAGCTCTTATCTTCTCACTAGGGAGATAGGGCCCCGTGGCGTTCTTCTGGAAACCAAGCACCCATTTGCGTAGTTTCTCGCGAGCGATGTCCCTGGCCTCTGCAGACAGGGGGGCCTCGAACGCCTCGTTGAGCAGGTCCTTGCAGACGGTGCAGACCTGCGGGTCCCAATAACGGAGAGTTCCTAGGGCAACGGAACAGCTAGCGTGGGTTCGCCACGCTAGATGGCCATAGAAGTCCGGGCGCCGAACGCTGCAGAAGGCGCTCTCACACAGGATGTACTCCTGTAAAGAAAAAAGGGGTACATGAGTCTACAGAAGTCTATATCATTGACTTAAAGTAATCTTAGATTAGTCTTAAAGTAATTTCAATTACAATATAAGATTCCTTTCCAAGTGTAAGCTTAGGATAGGTAAGCTGGAAATGAAGCAGAAAAGACACATACTTGTGCATCCAGCCCAGCCAATTGCCGTGACCTCAAACCATAACTAATTCTAGGGCCTTCTTGAGAACGCCCTAAGGAGGGGGAAGGGATATCCGAAATGAATAATTAGCACAGCTTGTACTTCCTCCGGAGTATTAGTAATGGTGAGGGGGAGAGAGCTGAGTTCGTTCAGCTTAAGGGAAAACGAGAGTAGATTATCCCCACACCATAACTAATTCTAGAGCCTTCTTGGGAACGCCCTAAGGAGGGGGAAGGGATATCTGAAATGGATAATTAGCACAGCTTGCACTTCCTCCGGAGTATTAGTAATGGTGAGAGGGAGAGAGCCGAGGGAAAAGGAGAGTAGATTATCCCCAATTCAGGTAGGTCCCGGCAAGGGACTGGGCATGGATGCACAGAGTATGCTAGAAGTATTTACTGCACAACTGTACACCATAGTTTTCTGACTAGGGTATATACTATACCTTAGATGTACTGGCTATCGTATATAGCTATACAATAGACACTGCCGGCGCATTGCAGGCAGGGTAGAAGTGACAGTCCACTGATGTAATATGATTAGGTGGCGCCGGCAGTACGCCGGCATGTCGGAAGCACGCCGGGCGCCGGCGAATCTCCAGTTGAGGGGGAGCCCCTCCCAGCCATCAGTCTATGTGGCGGAGAAAGGGCGAAACCTCAGGATGATGGCAGATCGCCGGCACGTCGGCAGCCCCCGGCAGTCGGCAGGCAACCGGCTTTAGGTACTCCGACCCTGACTTCAATCTATGAGACAGAGAGGATACCAGGTCTAAACTGACAGCTGTTGCTGGAAGAGTAGTGTGACAGTGGACCGGCACTGATTGAGATAGAGAGAAAGTATAGAGGAAGGAGGAGGGAAGGGCAGTAGCTCACCACCCTAACCTCGTCTCCTTCCGGAAGGAGGGTTCAAATGGAAGGGACAGAATGGCAAGCTTCCATCCAGCCGCAACAGAGCCGGCAGTCGGCTAGAGTTGCGGGTGGCGGCCCAAGGGAGGACCGAAGAACACTCTAAGATAGTGAGGTCTTCCGCCGGCAGACCGACCTGTCGTAAGCTATCCCCTAGTTCAACTATATGCGGGAAGCCTAGCAGTTCGGACTAACCAACGAAAGGACCGGGCCGACCCCACAACCCGCCGGCACTCGGTCGAGTTGTAGGACGGTGGAAAGGGGTGTGATGGCTAGGCCATCACCAAAGGACAGAGGGGGAGGGGAGAGGGTCCTGAGAAGGAGTGTAGGGGAAGGCTTGAGCCCTCGCCGGCACTCCAGGGGGGCGTTCTGTTTCAGTACCGGCACTATCCTAGGTGTAGTAAGAATTCGTTCTCCAGTCTAGGGTAGGTTAGTACAGTGAAGGAGCAGCACGGACATGCCGTCCTAAACTATAAAGAAACAGAATCCCAGGGCCAGCCTAACCTAGGCTAGGGGAACATATCCCATAGTCCAGGGAAGGCAGGTGTAGGACAAGTCGCTAGGCCACAGGGAGGAAGGATCGTAACCCTACCAGGTTTGGTCTAGGGGGAAGGGCACAGGACCCCCCTTTTGCCGACCAGCGGGAACCAAAAGGAGAGTTCATTCGCCTAATGGGGTAGCTGTGGGCAAACGACTGGTACTCTGAGGTTCTGTCCCAAACTCAAAGCTCATGAACTATGGCTATGGGTGGAGAAAGAAAAACCTAGCCTAACCTCACTTGAATACGATTCAAGGTAAGGAGGGCTAGGATGTAGCCTAAGCTACCTCAGAGGGAGGAGAGATTACCTTGGTACGAAGGTAACCGGGGAGGTGAGAAAGTATACAAAAGCCCCAAGCGTAAGGTTAGGGGCGAGGGAGTCGACTACCAAGATCATCGAAACCCTTTGTATACTTCCTAGGAGGAGGAAAAAACATGTGGAATCACCGAATCTTATATGTATAAATGCCTAACATCTTTATTTTTTAAATTAACACTAGGAACACTTATTATATCATGCATGAAAGTAAACTAAAACGCTTAGGCTAGCAAGCTAGCACGTGAATTCGGCTACCTACACTCGCCGAAAACGAATACTATCAGCATAATATAACTAATTCCTGGCAATGAAGACTAAATAACTAATACTGATAATTAGTTATGAAACCGGGAAGATTGTTCTGGCTAACTAAATAAAGCATGCGCTGCGAACAACATCGTCAGCGTCATGATGCCTCCGGTCAAGGCAGCAGCTCCGCCACAAAACACGGTATTTTAAGATAAATTGGCGTAACTTTATGGCCAGAGCTGATTTATACAATACTGTACAAGAATATGGAACTCAACTTTCCAGAAGAAGGCGAGGCTGCAGATTGCGACATGACAAAACTAATAGCGAATAACTGGGAAAAAGACACCTGGTCAAAGACGCTACGAGTGAAGGAATGGGGAAGGCGCGCAACGGTGACGTCAACCAAGATGGCGGCAGTTATGGCGTCACCGAGTACCGTAACAGTAACGGAGGAGGAGAACTTAGTAACGGCTCCTCCCATAACTTACCACACTTCCCCCTCGAAGCGTAAACGCTATGTGGGGTGCAGATAGCTATGTGGCGTGTCAAGCATACGTCACCTGTTATCATACGATATCCTAAAGGGAAACCTTATGGGTACTCGCGCCAGAAGTTAGAATTCTGTGAAACCTTTAGTTTAATTCTCTGGGAATATCTACTGTAGTCAAATATACCCTAAGGAAGCTTCTGAAGGAACCTTCCATCAGGACGACATGGCCTGAGCCAAAAAAATCTGTTTGAGAGTATTATTATCCCTCTATTCTGTATAAGATAATTGAACAATGGAATTCTATTGTTCCTGCGCTTAAACAAACTCATCTAGCCTGAGGTAATTTGTTCCAACACATAATACATACCTTATCTATTACCTCACTCTGGGACCGGCAGGTACTTCTTGATGCTGGGTGGGTTCCATTTACTATGCAACTTCGAGACTTTCCAAAGTCCAATAGGACTCATCCCTACTGGGTGGCAGGAAGCAGTAACATAGTATATGCTCAGCTGGAGTGACATATACCGGTAATGTCACAGGTCTCTTAGGTCATAAGATGAAAGGAATATTGTATAGAAGTCGAAATCACTACTGAGGGGAAAAATCCACGATACATTAATGCTCTGGTACACATCTATCAGGACGACATGGCCTGAGCCCAAAAAATCGGATTTTAAGCGAAGCGAGAAATCTATTTTTGGGTGAGATAGCCATGTCGTCCTGATGGACCCGCCCTTTGTTCTCTATAAGGCCTTGGCAGGCCCCCTCCTGGTCTTAACGCTAAAAGGAAAGGAATTGACGGGCGGTTATGACATCAGCAAGATGGCCGACTCATATGACGTCATCCGAGTACCCATAACAGTAACGGAGGAGGAGAACTTTGTAACGGCTCCTCCCATATCTTGCCACTAATTCCCCACCCCGAAGCATAAATGCTATGTGGAGTGCAGATAGCTATGTGACGTGTCAAGAATACGTCCCCTGTTATTATGCGATATCCTAAAGGACAACCTTAAGGGTGCTTGCGCCAGAAGTTAAAATTCTGGAAACCTTTAGTTTAATTCTCTGGGAATATCCACTGTAGTCATATATACCCTTAGGAAGCTAGTAAAGGAACTTTCCATCAGGACAACATGGCTATCTCACCCAAAAACTATATATATATATATATATATATATATATATATATATATATATATATATATACACGAGGTCCATTCAAAAAGTATCCGACCTTGGTCCATAAAGAAAAAAACTGTACATTTGAAATTTGTTTATTCAATCACCTTCAAAGTACTCCCCTTGGGAGTGCAAACACTTTTCCCACCAGTGCTGCCACTGCTGGTAACATCTCTGGAATGTTGACATTCGGATGCTGTAAAGCTCTGCTGTCGTTTTTCTAATAATTTCCCCTCTCGACTCAAAACGCTTATCTTTCAGGGTTGTTTTCAGTTAAGGGAACAGCCAGAAGTCACAAGGTGCCATATCCTGAGAGTAGGGAGGATTCCGAACAAGTGGAGTGTTGTTTTTGTCCAGATAAGCTTGGATCAAGTGGGCAGAATGAGCAGGTGCATTATCATGGTGCAGTTGCCAGTTTCGCGCCGCCCACATTTCTGATCCTGTGCTTATTCCTACTTCTTCAGTAATTTCGTTGATGGTTATACGACGGTCGTCCTCCACTATTCGACGAACATTTTCAATGAATTCTTCGATTCTGCTGGTGGATGGCCTACCTGACCGTAGCTTGCTCTCAACTGAGGTTTGTTCATGCTTGAAGTAATTATACCACTCCTTTATCTGTGTTATTCCCATGGCTTTATCGCCAAAGGCTTACTTAATATTCCGGATAGTTTGCACTTGTGTATCACCAAGCTTGTAGCAGAACTTAATGCAGTAGCGCTGCTCGATGCGCTCAGACATGTTGTGTAAGGACGAAAATCCGACAAACTTGTGCTGGATGTCTGCACTCCAGCCCTCACAGGCGGGTACTGCCACACACTAAAGATTTTAAAATTTACACACATGTGCAGTAAGAGTGCTGTCAACTCCCACAAAACTAATTAGCTGATTGGTGAATTATTTTTCCTTTTATGAACCAAGGTCGGATACTTTTTGAATGGACCTCGTGTATATATATATATATATATATATATATATATATATATATATATGCGTAAAAATCACAGGAAAACGTGATGCTCAGATGCAGAAGAACCACAGGGAAAATGAAAATACAGAATATACACTTGAGTCCTGACTAGTTTCGTGATACTTCCTCAGAGGACTGATTTATTGAGAGAGGTTTCTTACAATTTATAGGGAAAGCAAAAGTACGAACATACATATAGAGATTTAGAGAACAATGACACTCCCTTACCCGCTACCTGGGCTTGACTCAGGTGTGAGGAGGAGGAGTCCGCAAGCTCGTTAGACACCTGCTTTTTTAAAAAGGGTCATTTCTAGTGGCGGGTATATTCTTGTTTTCTTCTTATTTTACTTTCATTACAGTGATTTTTATGTCAATGCGGTAGCCTTATCTATATAAGGCTTATGTATTTATATAGATAAGGCTACCGCATTGACATATAAATAACTGTAATGAAAGTAAAATAAGAAGAAAACAAGAATATACCCGCCACTAGAAATGACCCTTTTTAGCAGGTGTCTAACGAGCTTGCGGACTCCTCCTCCTCACACCTGAGTCAAGCCCAGGTAGCGGGTAAGGGAGTGTCATTGTTCTCTAAATCTCTATATGTATGTTCGTACTTTTGCTTTCCCTATAAATTGTAAGAAACCTCTCTCAATAAATCAGTCCTCTGAGGAAGTATCACGAAACTAGTCAGGACTCAAGTGTATATTCTGTATTTTCATTTTCCCTGTGGTTCTTCTGCATATATATATATATATATATATATATATATATATATATATATATATATATATATATATATATATATATATATATATATACATATACATATATATATATATATATATATATATATATATATATATATATATATATATATATATATATATACAGTGGTACCTCTACATACGAATTTAATTCGTTCCACAACCAACTTCGGATGTAGAAAATGTTCGGATGTAGAAACGAATTTTCCCATAAGAATATATGGTAATTCATTTAATTCGTTCCTCGGCCTAAAAACCCATAATAAATCCTTAATAAATGGCTACACATAATTATACATAACAATAACATAACTGAATAATATGAAAGAAGCATGTAAAAAAGATAATTATAAAGAAATAATAAATGAAAAATGTGTTTTATTGCCACTTTACCTTAGAGACAGGCCAACGCAGGTGTAGGATTTGCTACGCCAGGAAGAGATGGACGATCAGCGAGAAGGTAGACATGGTGTTAACATGTTCTTTAAATAAATACTCTCTCTCTCTCTCTCTCTCTCTCTCTTGTTCTTCTTCACTGTTAGTGTTAAAGATGTCTATTAATTTTTCCTGAGAGAGAGAGAGAGAGAGAGAGAGAGAGAGAGAGAGAGAGAGAGAGAGAGAGAGAGAGAGAGAGAGAGAGAGAGAGAGATTAAACAAAAATGAGAGATTAAACAAAAATGTGTTTTGTTCATATGATTTTTAACACCGTTAACGAGTTGAAAGACAGTTAAATGTAACTAAAAAAAACAATATCAGCGAATCTGAATTCCTTTATTAACTAAAACAAATATTGATACAAACACACTCGTGTGCGTATGCGCAAACACACACACGCACGAGGAGACACGATCGGCGAGGAGGTAGAGATGGTGACTGCGATAACATACCGTAACTAGTCACTGAAAGTGGTGAAAATAAAAAATCAAAAGAAAAAAAATGTAAAAAATATGAAATATAAAAATAAAAAAAAATAAATAAGCTAAGTTAGATTAAAACGGAAATTTTAATTAAACTTAGCTTATTTATTTTTTTTTTATTTTTATATTTCATAGTTTTTACATTTTTTTTTCTTTTGATTTTTTATTTTCATCACTTTCAGTGACTAGTTACGGTATGTTATCGCAGTCACCATCTCTACCTCCTCCCCGACCGTCTCTCTTACTGCGTAGCAATTTTTGCACCTGTGTGTGTGTTTGTGCATACGCACACGAGTGTGTTTGTATCAATATTTGTTTTAGTTAATAAAGGAATTCAGATTAGCTGTTATTACTTTCTTAGTTACATTTAATTGTTTTTCAACTGGTTGACGCTGTTCAAAATCAAATGTACTCTAAACACATTTTTGTTTAATCTCTCTCTCTCTCTCTCTCTCTCTCTCTCTCTCTCTCTCTCTCGGAAAAAAAAATAATAGACGTATCTAACACTATAACAGCGAAGAAGAATGAGAGAGAGAGAGAGAGAGAGAGAGAGAGAGAGAGAGAGAGAGAGAGAGAGAGAGAGAGAGAGAGAGATATATTTTATTTAAAGAACATGTTAATGCTATGTTTAGAGAGAAACAGAAAAAGAGAGAAGTCTTATTTAAAAGAGCTTGTTAATGCTATCATGGTTTTCTTTGCTTCACTTTTTTCTTTCTTTCTGTTCATCACGCTGGCCCTTCTCACAAATGATCGTTGCCAACACTCTCTTTGTCCTTTATCCCTATCAACAAAAGGCGTTCTATCTCTTCCAGGGTATTGCTACGATGTCTTGTAATAATGGTGATCCCCTTCGATGGTTATTTGCTTTAATGGCTGCCTTCAGCTTGATGATCCTCGAGATCATAGGCCTATTCCGGCCATATTGTTTAGCCATACAGTATCACTCACATGCACACTGCTCTCATGTTTTTCTATAATTTCTTGCTTCAATTCTAATGAAAGAATTGCCTTCTTCCTGTACTGAAACTTAGCTTCTTAGGCACCATGATTATAGGTAAAATCAAAAAGGAAATGTGAGAAAAGGAAGAAAATAAGCACTGTTAATAACAGACCAAACAGAGGACAACCACACGATACACACATGAATAGAGAACTGAGCCCTCGACATTCAATGGCGTAATGTTTACTTCGTGTGTCGAAATAAAATTCGGGTGTAGAGTC
The DNA here is from genome assembly GCF_036898095.1 of Palaemon carinicauda. Taxonomy (NCBI): domain Eukaryota; kingdom Metazoa; phylum Arthropoda; class Malacostraca; order Decapoda; family Palaemonidae; genus Palaemon; species Palaemon carinicauda. Next base: position 242,555,501 of record NC_090725.1, on the reverse strand, counting down.
AAAAATTTGCTCGAATTTTACTTCGGATATTGGAAAATTTGGATGTAGATACGTTCGTGTGTAGAGGTTCCACTGTATATATATATATATATATATATATATATATATATATATATATATATATATATATATATATATATATATATAAATATATATATATATATATATATATATATATATATATATATATATATATATATATATATATATATATATATATATATATATATATATATATATATATATACATATATAGGCCTACATATATATATATATATATATATATATATATATATATATATATATATATATATATATATATAGTAGTACCTCTACATACGAATTTAATCCGTTCCACAACCGACTTCGGGTGTAGAATATATATATATATATATATATATATATATATATATATATATACAGTGGTTCCTCTACATACGAATTTAATCCGTTCCACAACCGACTTCGGGTGTAGAAAATGTTCGGTTGTAGAAACGAATTTTCCCATAAGAATACATTGAAATAGGATTAATCCGTGGTTGAGCCCAAAAACCTATGATAACTCCTTAATAAATTACTACACATAATTACACATGACAATAATGCACACTAAATTAGACAATAGACATGTAAAAAAGAATAATTATAAAGAAATAATAAAAAAGAAAAGGGTTTTTAGCGTCACTTTACCTTAAAAAGTCCAGCGCAGGTGTCGGTCTTGCTAAGCAGAGAGCAGATGGACGGGCGGCGAGGAGGTAGAGAGGGTGACTACGATAAACGTACACTACCGTAACTTATTCTAACTTACACTAAGTGAACTTTAACCTAACTTACCTTATTTATTTTTTTTACTTTTATATTTTATATTTCTTTTTACATTTCCTTTTCTTCTTTTTGATGATTAATTTTAATCACTTTCACTCTCTACACTTAAAATTGATTGAATTTTTTTCTCTTCAATCTTTGCCGTTTTCTTTGTTTCACCTTCTTTCGCTTCACTCTTTGCCATTTTCTTTGAACCACTTCCTTCCTCTTCATCAAGAGTTCGCTTCGTAGTTTTTTTAAAGAAGCTACGGATAGAAAGTTGCTTGGTACGGCTTTTCAGAATGAGTTAGGCAAACATCATCGAACTGTGCAACTACCCGACAAACCCGCAATTTTTTTGGATGGTATTTGTCGATGAAGTCGACCACGTCTTGATATTTTCTTAACACCTCCTTTATTTGCGCAGAACCTAACACATGTTCTACCTCCTTGATCCCTTCCTTGTCATCACTCATGTGCTCAAACATAGCATGGAGTTCCTTGAGCTCCTCTGTAGTAAGTTCGTTGTGATGTTCGGCGACGAGTTCCGTGATGTTATCTGCATCTGCGTCGACCTCCAGACCCATGGACTTGTCAAGGGAGACGATTTCCTCTATGTCTTCCGCTGCACCCACCACGGGATCAGGTTTGGGGTCAAAACCTTTGAAATCTCAGGGAGAAACTGCATCAGGCCACAGCTTCTTCCAGGCAGAATTGAGGGTTCGTCGAGTTAATCTCACCCAAGCCTGATCTATGATCTTCAAGCAGTGCACGATGTTGAAGTGGCTTTTCCAAAATTTACGCAAAGTTAAGTTTGTGCTTTGCATGACATTAAAGCACTGCTTGAATAGGTGCTTGGTGTAGAGCTTCTTGAAGTTTGAGATGACTTGCTGGTCCATGGGCTGGAGGATAATAGAGGTGGTATTCGGTGGAAGATACAGCACCTTTATGAACTTAAATTCTTCAAAGATATCCTCTTCGAGTCCGGGGGGTGGGGTGAGCGGGTGCATTGTCAAGGCATAGCAGGCACTTTAAAGGCAATTTCTGCTCATGAAAATACTTCTTTCCAGAAGGACCGAAAACTTGATTAACCCATTGGACAAAGAACTGCCTAGTGACCCAGGCCTTCGAGTTGGATCGCCAGAAAACATGAAGCTGGTCCTTATCCACATTCTGTGCCTTAAAGGCCCTAGGGTTCTCCAAATGGTAAACCAGTAAGGGCTTGACTTTAAAGTCCCCACTAGTGTTGACACATAGGGCAAGTGTCAACCAATCCTTCATTGGATTGGCTTATGCCCAGGCAATTTCTTCTCTTCGGCGGTGATGTAGGTTCGACTGGGCATCTTCTTCCAAAACAGCCCGGTTTCATCACAATTGAACACCTGCTGCTCTACGTAGCCTTTTTCCTGCACGGTGCTTTCAAACTTCTTCACAAAATGAGCTGCAGCCTTTGTGTCCGCACTAGCAGCCTCTCCGTGGCGAACAACTGAATGAATCCCGGACCGTTTCTTAAATTTTTCAAACCAGCCCCGAGATGCCTTGAAATCGTCTGAGGAACGTTCGGTTGAACTCTCCCCAGCATCAACCCCAGAGCTCGCTTCCTTCAAGTCAGTGAAGATGGCATGCGCCTCCTCGCAGATGATAGTTTCGGTGATGGTGTCGCCAACAATCTCTCTGTCCTTGATCCAGATTAGCAGAAGTCGTTCCATCTCTTCTATGCCAGGGCTATGACGTTTTGAAATGATGGTGATCCCCTTAGAAGGTTTCACTGCTTTAATGGCTTCTTTCTGTTTCAAGATTGTCGAGATCGTCGACATGTTTCGGCCATATTCTTTTGCAAGTTCACTCACGCGAACGCCACGCTCATGCTTTTCAATAATTCCTTGCTTTACTTCTAAAGAAAGCATTTCCTTCTTCCTTTTCTCACCACTACCACTAACACTTGCGAAACTAAGCCTTTTAGGACCCATGATTTACGTACAATACCGTAAAAGGATGAACGTAAAAAATCACGATTAAAACAAAGTTAATAGCAGAAAGCACAGGGCACAACCACACGAAGCCGACGAGAACAGAGGAATGACCCAATCCACGCTAATTGAGGGTCCCTCCGAGGTCGAAGTGCTGCTTTCTATCGGCGGAAATAAAAAACACATCCGGCGCTAAGAGTACCATCTACGTGTAGGGGTATTGTTTACTTCGGGTGTCAAAAAAAAATTTGGGTGTAGAGTAGGAACGTCATCGAATTGTACTTCGCGTGTGGAAAAATTCGAATACAACCGGTACGATGAAAATTGCTTACTTCGTGTGTCGAAATAAAATTCGGGTGTAGAATCGAAAAATTGCTTGAATTTTACTGCGGCTGTTGGAAAATTCGGATGTAGATACATTCGTGTGTAGAGGTTCCACTATAATATATCTCTATCTCTATCTCTATCTCTCTCTCTCTCTCTCTCTCTCTCTCTCTCTCTCTCTCTCTCTCTCTCTCTCTCTCTATATATATATATATATATATATATATATATATATATATATATATATATATATATATATATATATATATATATATATATATATATATATGTGTGTTTGTGTATGTGTATATATATATATATATATATATATATATATATATATATACATATATATATATATATATATATATATATATATATACATATATATATATATATATATATATATATATATATATATATATATATATATATATGTATGTATATATATATATATATATATATATATATATATATATATATATATATATATATATATATATATATATATATATATATATATATATATATATATATATATATACACACAGTATATATATATATATATATATATATATATATATATATATATATATATATATATATATATATATATATATATATATATATATATATATATATATATATATATATACACATACATATATATATATATATATATATATATATATATATATATATATATATATATATATATATATATATATATATATATACAGTGATACCTCTGGATACGAAAGTTTCTGCTTATATATATATATATATATATATATATATATATATATATATATATATATATATATATATATATATATATATGTATATATATATATATATATATGTATATATATATATATATATATATATATATATATATATATATATATATATATATATACAGTGATACCTCTGGATACGAAAGTTTCTGCTTACGAAAAATTCAGGATACGAAAAGCAATTCGAAGATTTTTATGCCGCAGTATACGAATAAAATTTCAGGATACGAAAACCTTACGAGATCCCAATTTGTCACCGAGAGTAATTTTAAAAAGCTCGTGCCGCCAGACTTTGAACTTGGGTAGACTCACTTACAGCCCATTGGTTATCTCCCTACTCAGATGCTAGCTGACTCCATAAGATCCTGCTTTCCTATTGGTCGGCATCTATCCCAGCTTGCTTACGCACGGGCGTTCATCTCTCTCTCTCTCTTTTCGTTCCGACCGCGGTATCGTTAACAGACATTGTGTGCTTTCACTTGTTTGACGTAGTGTTAAATACAGTACAGTACATTCGTATGCCACGTGTTATCGTTATTGAACATTCGTTACTGTGCACTGTACTGTATTAGTGTTTACTATACATAGTACTGTATATAACGTACGTAGTGTATTATATTACGAATTACTGTAGCCATGGGTCCCAAGAATGTTGCCAAAGGAAAGAAGAAGAAGACGATGCTCTCGATGGAGACGAAACTCGAAATCATAAAAAAGTACGAGTCTGGCATGCGTTTAAGTGCGATCGCCAAGGAGTATGGCCAGAATCCATACATGATAGGCACCATCTTGGAGCTGAAGGCGGCCATCAAAGCAGCGGCACCTTCTAAGGGTGTCACTATTTTCTCCAACAAGAGAACCCACGTGCATGACAAGATGGAGAGGCTGCTTCTTGTGTGGATCAAAGACAAAGAGATCTCAGGAGACACCATCACTGAGACTACAATTTGCCAGAAGGCCTCCGCCATTTTCGGTGATATCGTGCGTTCTCAGGCCGAAGAAGGGGCAGGAGAAGGAACATCCCAGCAGGAACCCCCAGAGTTCAAGGCTTCTCGGGGTGGATCGAGAAATTCAAGAAAAGGACTGGCATTCATTTAGTGGTACGGCATGGGGAGGCAGCCACCTCGGACACGAAGGCCGCCGAAGCCTTTGTTAAAACGTTCGAGTTGACTCTGCAGGAAGGCTACAGTTCGCAGAAAGTTTTCAATTGCGACGAAACTGGGCTTTTCTGGAAGAAAATGCCTCGTTGGACGTTCATCACGGCGGAGGAGAAGAGGCTACCCGGACATAAGCCTATGAAGGACAGGCTTACCCTTACTTTTTGCGCAAACGCCAGTGGGGACTGCAAGATAAAGCCCCTGCTGGTGTACCATTCAGAAAATCCCCGAGCCTTCAAAGCCCACAAAGTCATCAAGGAGAACCTTCCCGTGATGTGGAGGGCGAATGCTAAAGCCTGGGTAGCGAGGCAATTTTTCATTGATTGGGTGAATGTCTGCTTCGGTCCGACTGTCCGAAAATATTTGGAAGAAAAGCGCCTCCCTATGAAATGTCTGCTGGTGTTGGACAATGCTCCAGCTCACTCTCCTGGCCTCGAGGAATATCTTCTGGCCGAGTATTCCTTCATAAAGGTCCTGTATCTACTGCCTAACACCACCCCTCTCCTCCAG